>NW_026735593.1:0-115340 GCF_949786415.1 Peromyscus eremicus | reverse complement strand
CTTGTAAGGCGAGCTAGCGATTGTTTCCCAGTCCTAAATGGAGTTGAATCACATGCAGTTTCTGGTCCTAGGAGCAAGGGTTGTTTTCTGGTAAGGAAAGTCACTATTGTGCTCCCATTGCCATACACAGTGCAAATAGCACTCGCGTCTGTTCCCAGCAAGTACAGTGTATCGGACTGAAGAGGAGCTACTGTTCTTGTCAGTTTCCTAAGCATAGTTGAACTAGTTATGGTCCGTGTGTAGGAAGCACAGTTCTTTTGTTCTGAGCAAGCTCACTGTTCTGGCCCTATAGGAAACACAATAGAGTAGAAGAGTGCTCTTTTCCCTAAAGCAGAGAGTGTTACTTGTAAGTCGAGCTAGCGTTTGTTTCCCAGTCCTAAATGGAGTTGAATCACATGCAGTTTCTAATCCTACGAGCAAGGGTTTTTTTATGGTAAGAAGAGTCACTATTGCGCTGCCATTGCCATACACAGGACAAATAGCACTGGCGTCTGTTCCCAGCAAGTACAGTGTATTGGACTGAAGAGGATCTACTGTTCTTGTCAGGTTCCTAAGCAGAATTGAACTAAATATGGCCGTGTGTGTAGGAAGCACAGTTCTTTTGTTCTGAGCAAGCTTACTGTTTTGGCCCTATAGGAAACACAGTAGAGAACAGTGCTCTTTTCTCAAAAGCAGAGTGTGTTTCTTGTAAGGCGAGCTAGCATTTGTTTCCCAGTCCTAAATGGAATGCAAGAATCACATGCAGTTTCTGGTCTTACGAGCAAGAGTTGTTTTCTGGTAAGGAAAGTCACTATTGCTCTCGCTTTGTCATACACAGTGCAAATAGCACTCGCGTCTGTTCCCAGAAAGTACAGTGTATCGGACTGAAGAGGAGCTACTGTTCTTGTCAGTTTCCTAAGCAGAGTTGAACTAGATATGGCCCGTGTGTTTAGGAAGCAGTGTTATTATGTTCTGAGCAAACTCACTGTTTGGACCCCATAGGAAACACAGTAGAGTAGAAGAGTGCTCTTTTCTCTAAAGCAGTGTGTTTGTTGTAAGTCGAGCTAGCATTTCTTTCCAGTCCTAAATGGAGTTGAAATCACATGCAGTTTCTGGTCTTAGGAGCAAGAGTTGTTTTCTGTAAGGAAAGTCACTATTGCGCTCCCATTGCCATACACAGTGCAAATAGCCCTCCCGTCTGTTCCAGCAAGTACAGTGTATTGGACTGAAGAGGAGCTACTGTTCTTGTCAGTTTCCTAAGAAGAGTTGAACTAGATATGGCCCATTTGGGTAGGAATCACAGTTCTTTTTTCTGAGCAAGCTCACTGTTCTGGCCCTATAGGAAACAAAGTAGAGTAGAATAGTGCTCTTTTCTCAAAAGCAGAGTGTGTTTCTTGTAAAGTGATCTAGAGTTTGTTTCCAGTCCTAAATGGAGTTGAGTCACATGCAGTTTTTTGTCCTATGAGCAAGAGTTTTTTTCTGGTAAGATGAGTCACTATTGTGCTCCAAATGCCATACACAGTGCAAATAGCACTGGCGTCTGTTCCCAGCAAGTACAGAGTATTGGACTGAAGAGGATCTACTGTTCTTGTCAGTTTCCTAAGCAGAGTTGAACTAGATATGGCCCGTGTGTGGGAAGCACAGTTCTTTTGTTCTGAGCAAGCTCACTGTTCTGGCCCTGTAGGAAACACAGTAGAGTAGAAGAGTGCTCTTTTTCTAAAGCAGAGTGTGTTTCTTGTAGGAGAGCTAGCGTTTGTTTCCCAGTCCTAAATGGACTTGAATCACATGCAGTTTCTGGTCCTAGGAGCAAGAGTTTTTTATGGTATGAATAGTCATTATTGCGCTGCCATTGCCATACACAGGACAAATAGCACTGGCGTCTGTTCCCAGCAAGTACAGTGTATTGGACTGAAGAGGATCTATTGTTCTTGTCAGATTTATAAGCAGAATTGAACTAAATATGGCCGTGTGTGTAGGAAGCACAGTTCTTTTGTTCTGAGCAAGCTCACTGTTTTGGCCCTATAGGAAACACAGTAGTGTAGAAGAGAGCTCTTTTCTCAAAAGCAGATTGTGTTTCTTGTAAGGCGAGCTAGCCATTGTTTCCCAGTCCTAAATGGAGTTGAATCACACGCAGTTTCTGGTCCTACGTGCAAGAGTTGTTTTCTGGTAAGGAAAGTCACTATTCTGCTCCCTTTGCCATACACAGTGCAAATAGCACTCGAGTCTGTTCCCAGCAAGTAGAGTGTATCGGAATGAAGAGGAGCTACTGTTCTTGTCATTTTCCTAAGAAGAGTTGAATTAGATATGGCACGTGTGTTTAGGAAGCACTGTTATTATTTTCTGAGCAAGCTCACTGTTCTGAACCTATAGGAAACACAGTAGAGTAGAAGAGTGCTTTTTTCTCTAAAGCAGAGTATGATACTTGTAAGGCGAGCTCACGGTTGTTTCCCAGTTATAAATGGAGTTGAGTCACATGCAGTTTTTGGTCCTACGAGCAAGAGTTGTTTTCTGGTAAGAAGAGTCACTATTGTGCTCCAAATGCCATACACAGTGCAAATAGCACTCAGGTCTGTTCCCAGCAAGTACAGTGTATTGGACTGAATAGGAGCTACTGTTCTTGTAAGTTTCATAAGCAGAGTTGAACTAGATATGGTCCATGTGTGTAGGAAACACAGTTCTTTTGTTCTGAGCAAGCTCACTGTTTGGACCCCATAGGAAACACAGTAGAGTAGAAGAGTGCTCTTTTCTCAAAAGCACAGTGTGTTTCTTGTAAGGCGAGCTAGCATTTGTTTCCCAGTCCTAAATGCTGTTGAATCACATGCAGTTTGTGGTCCTACGAGCAAGAATTGTTTTCTGGTAAGGAAAGTCACTATTGCGCTCTCATTGCCATACACAGTGTAAATAGCACTCACGTCTGTTCCCAGCAAGTACAGTGTATTGGACTGAAGAGGAGCTACTGTTCTTGTCAGTTTCCTAAGCAGAGTTGAACTACATATGGTCCATGTGTGTAGGAAGCACAGTTCTTTTGTTCTGATCAAGCTCACTGTATGGACCCCATAGGAAACACAGTAGAGTAGAAAAGTGCTCTTTTCTAAAGCAGTGTGTTTCTTGTAAGGCGAGCTAGCGTTTGTTTCCCAGTCCTAAATGGAGTTGAATCACATGCAGTTTCTGGTCCTACGAGCAAGAGTTTGTTTTCTGGTAGGAAAGTCACTATTGTGCTCCAATGCCATACACAATGAAAATAGCACATGCGTCTGTTCCAGCAAGTACAGTGTATTGCACTGAAGAGGAGCTACTGTTCTTGTCAGTTTCCTAAGCAGAGTTGAACTAGATATGGCCCATGTGTCTAGGAAGCACAGTTCATTTGTTCTGAGCAAGCTCACTGTTCTGTCCCTATAGGAAACACAGTAGAGTAGAAGAGTGCTCTTTTCTCAAAAGCAGAGTGTGTTTCTTGTAAGGCGAGCTAGAGTTTGTTTCCCAGTCCTAAATGGAGTTGAGTCACATGCAGTTTTTTGTCCTACGAGCAAGAGTTGTTTTCTGGTAAGACGAGTCACTATTGTGCTCCAATTGCCATACACAGTGCAAATAGCACTCGCGTCTGTTCTCAGCAAGTACAGTGTATCGGACTGAAGAGGAGCTACTGTTCTTGTCAGTTTCTTAAGCAGAGTTGAGCTAGATATGGCCCGTGTGTGTAGGAAGAACAGTTCTTTTGTTCTGAGCAAGCTCACTGTTCTGGCCTATAGGAAACACAGTAGAGTAGATGAGTGCTCTTTTCTCTAAAGCAGAGTGTGTTTCCTGTAAGGCGAGCTAGCGTTTGTTTCATAGTCCTAAATGGAGTTGAATCACATGCAGTTTCTGGTACTACGAACAAGAGTTTTTTTCTGGTAAGGAAAGTCACATTGCGTACCCATTGCCATACACAGTGCAAATATCACTCGCGTCTGTTCCCAGCAAGTACAGTGTATTGGACTGAATAGGTGCTATTGTTCTTGTCTGTTTCCTAAGCAGAGTTGAACTAGATATCGCCCGTGTGTGTAGGAAGCACAGTTCTTTTGTTCTGAGCAAGCTCACTGTTTGGACCCCATAGGAAACACAGTAGAGTAGAAGAGTGCTCTTTTCTCTAAAGCAGAGTGTGTTTCTTGTAAGGCGAGCTAGCGTTTGTTTCCCAGTCCTAAATGGAGTGGAATCACATGCAGTTTAGGGTCCTACGAGCAAGAGTTGTTTTCTGGTAAGAAGAGTCACTATTGCGCTGCCATTGCCCTACACAGGACAAATACCACTGGCGTCTGTTCCCAGCAAGTACAGTGTATTGGACTGAAGAAGATCTACTATTCTTGTCAGGTTCCTAAGCAGACTTGAACGAGATATGGCCGTGTGTGTAGGAAGCACAGTTTTTTGTTCTGAGCAAGCTCACTTTTCGGAACACATAGGAAACACAGTAGAGTAGAAGAGTGCTCTTTTCTCAAAAGCAGAGTGTTTTTCTTGGAAATCGAGCCAGCGTTTGTTTCCCAGTCCTAAATGGAGTTGAGTCACATGCAGTTTTTTGTGCTACGAGCAAGAGTTGTTTTCTGGTAAGAAGAGTCAAAATTGTGCTCCTGATGCCATACACAGTACAAATAGCAATCGCGTCTGTTCCCAGCAACTACAGTGTATTGGACAGAAGAGGAGCTAATGTTCTTGTCAGTTTCTTAAGCAGAGTTGAATGGATATGGTCCTTCTGTTTAGGAAGAACAGCTCTTTTGTTCTGAGCAATCTCACTGTTCAGTCCCATTAGGGAACACAGTAGAGTAGAAGAGTGCTCTTTTCTCAAAAGCAGAGTGTGTTTCTTGGAAGGCTAGCTAGTGTTTGTTTACCAGTCAGAAACGGAGTTGAATCCCATGCAATTTCTGGTCCTACGAGCAAGAGTTGTTTTGTGGTAAGAAGAATCACTATAGCTCTCCCATTGCCATACACAGTGCAAGTAGCACTCGCGTCTGCTCCCAGAAAGTACAGTGCATTGGACTGAAGAGGATCTACAGTTCTTGTCAGTTTCCTAAGCAGAGTTGAACTAGATATGATCCGTGTGTGTAGGAAGCACAGTTCTTTTGTTCTGAGAATGCTCACTGTTCTGGCCCTATAGGAAACACAATAGAGTAGATGAGTGCCCCTTTCTCAAGAGCATAGTGTGTTTCTTGTAAGGCAAGCAAGCGTTTGTTTCCCAGTCCTAAATGGAGTTGAATCACATGCAGTTTCTGGTCCTACAAGCAAGAGTTGTTTTCTGGTAAGAAGAGTCACTTTTGAGCTCCCATTTTCATACACAGTGCAAATAGCACTCGCGTTTGTTCCCAAGAAGTACTGTGTATTTGACTGAAGAGAAGCTACTGTTCTTGTCCATTTCCTAAGGAGAGTTGAACTACTTATGGCCCGTGTGTGTAGGAAGCACAGTTCTTTTGTTCTGAGCAAGCTCACTGTTTGGACGCCAAAGGAAACACAGTAGAGTAGAAAAGTGCTCTTTTCTCAAAGTAGAGTGTGTTTCATGTAAGGCTAGCTAGTGTTTGTTTCCCAGTCAGAACGGAATTGAATCCCATGCAGTTTCTTGTCCTACGAGTAAGAGTTGTTTTCTTGTAAGAAGAGTCACTATTGCGCTTCATTGCCATACACAGTGAAAATAGCACTCGCGTCTGCTCTCAGCAAGTACAGTGTATTCGACTGAAGAGGAGCTACTGTTCTTGTCAGTTTCCTAAGCAGAGTTGAACTAGATGTGGCCCGTGTGTGTAGGAAGCACAGTTCTTTAGTTCTGAGCAAGCTCACTATTCTGGCACTATAGGAAACACAGTAGTGTAGAAATGTGCTCTTTTCTCCAAAGCAGAGTGTGTTTCTTGTAAGGCAAGCTAGCGTTTGTTTCCCAGTCCTAAATGGATTTGAATCCCATGCAGTTTCTGGTCCTATGAGCAAGAGTTGTTATCTGGTAAGAAGAGTCACTATTGTGCTCCCACTGCCATACACAGTGCAAATAGCTCTCTCGTCTTTTCCCAGCAAGTACAGTGTATTGGACAGAAGAGGATCTACTGTTCTTGTCAGTTTCCTAAGCAGAGTTGAACTAGATATGTCCCGTGTGTGTAGGAAACACAGTTCTTTTTTTCTGAGCAAGCTCAATGTTCTGGCCCTATAGGAAACACAGTAGAGTAGAAGAGTGCTCTTTTCTCAAAAGCAGAGTGTGTTTCTTGTAAGGCGAGCTAGTGTTTGTTTCCCAGTCCTAAATGGAGTTTAGTCACATGAAGTTTCTGGTCCTACAAGCAAGAGTTGTTTTCTGGTAAGAAGAGTCACTATTGCGCTCCCATTGCCATACACAGTGCAAATAGCACTCGTGTCTGCTCCCAGCAAGTACAGTGTACTGGACTGAAGAGGAGCTACTGTTCTTGTCAGTTTCCTAAGCAGAGTTGAATTAGATGTGGCCCGTGTGTGTAGGAAGCACAGTTCTTTAGTTCTGACCAAGCTCACTATTCTGGCCCTATAGGAAACACAGTAGAGTAGAAGGGTGCTCTTTTCTCATAAGCAGAGTGTGTTTATTGTAAGGGGAGCTAGCGTTTGTTTCCCAGTCGTAAATAGAGTTGAATCACATGCAGTTTTGGTCTACGAGCAAGAGTTGTTTTCTGGTTAGGAAAGTCACTATTGTGCTCCCTTAGCCATACACAGTGCAAATAACACTCGCGTCTGTTCCCAGAAAGTACAGTGTATTGGAAAGAAGAGGAGATACTGTTCTTGTCAGTTTCCTAAGCAGAGTTGAACTAGATATGGCCCATGTGTGTAGGAAGCACAGTTCTTTTGTTCTGAGCAACCTCACTGTTCGGACCCCATAAAAAACACAGTAGAGCAGAAGAGTGCTCTTTTCTCAAAAGCAGAGTGTGTTTCTTGTAAGGCGAGCTAGCGTTTGTTTCCCAGTCCTAAATGGATTTGAATCCCATGCAGTATTTGGTCCTAAGTGCAAGAGTTGTTTTCTGGTAAGAAGAGTCACTATTACGCTCCCATTGTCATACACAGGGCAAATAGCCCTGTCGTCTGTTCCCAGCAAGTACAGTGTATTGGACTGAAGAGGATCTACTGTTATTGTCAGTTTCCTAAGCAGAGTTGAACTAGATATAGCCCGTCTGTGTAGGAAGCACAGTTCCTTTATTCTGAGCAAACTCACTGTTAGGACCCCATAGGAAACACAGTAGAGTAGAAGAGTGCTCTTTTCTCAAAAGCAGAGTATGTTTCTTGTAAGGCTAGCTAGTTTTTGTTTCTAGTCAGAAATGGAGTTGAATCCCATGCGGTTTCTAGTCCTATGAGCAAGAGTTGTTTTCTGGTAAGAAGAGTCACTATTGTGCTCCCAATGTCATTCACAGGGCAAATAGCACTGGCGTCTGTTCTCAGCAATTACAGTGTATTAAACTGAAGAGGAGCTACTGTTCTTGTCACTTTCCTATGCAGAGTTGAACTAGATATGGCCCGTGTGTGTAGGAAGCACAGTTCTTTTGTTCTGAGCAAACTCACTGTTCTGGCCCTATAGGAAACACAGTAGAGTAGAAGAGTGCTCTTTTTTCAAAAGCAGAGTGTGTTTTTTGTAAGGCGAGCTAGCGTTTGTTTGCCAGTCCTAAGTGGAGTTGAATCACATGCAGTTTCTGGTCCTACAAGCAAGAGTTGTTTTCTGGTAAGAAGAGTCACTATTGCGCTCCCATTGCCATACACAGTGCAAATAGCACTCGCGTCTGCTCCCAGCAAGTACAGCGTATTGGACTGAAGAGGATCTACTGTTCTTGTCAGTTTCCTAAGCAGAGTTGAACTAGATATGGCCCGTGTGTAATAAGCACAGTTCTTTTGTTCTGAGCAAGCTCACTATTCTGGCCCTATAGGAAACACAGTAGAGTAGAAGAGTGCTCTTTTCTCATAAGCAGAGTGTGTTTCTTGTAATGGGAGCTAGCGTTTCTTTCCCAGTCCTAAATAGAGTTGAATCACATGCACTTTTTGGTCCTGCGAGCAAGAGTTGTTTTCTGGTTAGGAAAGTCACTACTGTGCTCCCTTAGCCATACACAGTGCAAATAGCACTCGCGTCTGTTTCCAGCAAGTACACTGTATTGGAAAGAAGAGGAGATACTGTTCTTCTCAGTTTCCTAACCAGAGTTGAACTAGATATGGCCCGTGTGTGTAGGAAGCACAGTTCTTTTGTTTTGAGCAAGCTCACTGTTCTGGCCCTTTAGGAAACACAGTAGAGTAGTAGAGTGCTCTTTTCTCAAAAGCTGAGTGTGTTTCTTCTAAAGGGAGCTAGCGTTTGTTTCCCAGTCCTAAATGGAGTTGAATCACATGCAGTTTTTGGTCCTACGAGCAAGAGTTGTTTTCTGGTAAGAAGAGTCACTATTGTGCTCCAATTGTTATACACAGTGCAAATAGCACTCGTTTCTGTTCCCAGCAAGTACAGTGTGTTGGACTGAAGAGGAGATACTGTTCTTGTCCTTTTCCTAAGCAGAGTTGAACTAGATATGGCCCGTGCGTGTAGGAAGCACAGTTCATTTGTTCTGAGCAAGCTCACTCTACTGGCCCTATAGGAAACACAGTAGAGTAGAAGAGTGCTCTTTTCTCAAAAGCAGAGTGTGTTTCTTGTAAGGCGAGCTAGCGTTTTTTTCCCAGTCCTAAATGGAGTTGAATCCCATGCAGTTTCTGGTCCTATGAGCAAGAGTTATTTTCTGGTAAGATGAGTCACTATTGTGCTCCCGATGCCATACACAGTGCAAATAGCAATCGCGTCTGTTCCCAGCAAGCACAGTGTATTGGACTGAAGAGGATCTACTGTTCTTGTCAGTTTCCTAAGCAGAGTTGAATGGATATGGTCCGTCTGTGTAGGAAGAACAGCTCTTTTGTTCTGAGCAATCTCACTGTTCGGTCCAAATAGGAAACACAGTAGAGTAGAAGAGTGCTCTGTTCTCAAAAGCAGAGTGTGTTTCTTGTAAGGCTAGCTAGTGTTTGTTTCCCAGTCAGAAACGGAGTTTAATCACATGCAGTTTCTGGTCCTACGAGCAAGAGTTGTTTTCTGCTAAGAAGAGTCACTATAGCGCTCCCATTGCCATACACAGTGCAAGTAGCACTCGCTTCTGCTTCCAGCAATTACACTGTATTGGACTGAAGAGGAGCTACTGTTCTTGTCAGTTTCCTAAGCAGAGTTGAACTAGATATGGCCCATGTGTGTAGGAAGCCCAGTTCTTTTGTTCTGAGCATGCTCACTGTTCTGGCCTTATTGGAAACACAGTAGAGTAGAAGAGTGCTCTTTTTTCAAAAGCAGAGAGTGTTACTTGTAAGGCTAGCTAGCGTTTGTTTCCCAGTCCTAAATGGAGTTGAAACCCATGCAGTTTCTGGTCCTACGAGCAAGAGTTGTTTTCTAGTAAGAAGAGTCACTATTGCCCTCCCATTGACATACATAGTGCAAATAGCACTCGTGTCTGTTGCCAGCATGTACAGTGTATTGGACAGAAGAGGAGCTACTGTTCTGGTCAGTTTACTAAGCAGAGTTGAACTAGATATGGCCCATGTGTGTAGGAAGCACAGTTCTTTTGTTCTGAGCAAGCACACTTTTCTGGCCCTATAGGAAACACAGTAGAGTAGAAGAGTGCTCTTTTCTCAAAAGCAGAGTGTGTTTCTTGTAAGGCGAGCTAGCGTTTGTTTCCCAGTCCCAAATGGTGTTGAATCACATGCAGTTTCTGGTCCTACAAGCAAGAGTTGTTTTCTGGTAAGAAGAGTCACTATTGTGCTCCCATTGTTTCACAGTGCAAATAGCACGGGCGTCTGTTCCCAGCATGTACAGTGTATTGGACTGAAGAGGATCTACTCTTCTTGTCAGTTTCTTAAGCAGAGTTGAACTAGATATGGCCCGTGTGTGTAGGAAGACCAGGTCTTTTGTTCTGAGCAAGCTCACTGTTCTGGCCCTTTAAGAAACACAGTAGAGTAGAAGAGTGCTCTTTTCTCAAAAGCAGAGTGTGTTTCTTCTAAGGCAAGCTAGCTTTTGTTTCACAGTCCTAAATGGAGTTGAATCACATGCAGTTTCTGATCCTACAGGCAAGAGTTGTTTTCTGGTAAGAAGAGTCACTACTGAGCTCCCATTGTCATACACAGTGCAAATAGCTCTCACCTCTGCTCCCAGCAAGAACATTGTGTTGGACAGAAGAGGAGCTACTGTTTTTGTCAGTTTCCTAAGCAAAGTTGAACTACATATGGCCCGTATGTGTAGGAAGCACAGTTCTTTTGTTCTGAGCAAGCTCACTGTTCTGGTCCTATAGGAAACACAGTAGAGTAGAAGAGTGCTCTTTTCTCAAAAGTAGAGTGTGTCTCTTGTAAGGCGAGCGAGCATTTGTTTCCCAGTCCTAAGTGGAGTTGAATCACATGCAGTTTCTGGTCCTACGAGCAAGAGTTGTTTCCTGGTAAGAAGAGTCACTATTGTGCTCCCATTGCCTTACACAGTGCAAATAGCCCTTGTGTCTGCTCCCAGCAAGTACAGTGTATTGGACTGAAGATGAGATACTGTTCTTTTCAGGTTACTAAGCAGAGTTGAACTAGATATAGCCCGTGTGTGTAGGAAGTACACTTCTTTTGTTCTGAGCAAGCTCACTGTTCGGGCCCTATAGGAAACACAGTAGAGTAGAAGAGTGCTCTTTTCAAAAAAGCAGAGTGTGTTTCTTCTAAGGCAAGCTAGCTTTTCTTTCCCAGTCCTAAATGGAGTTGAATCACATGCAGTTTCTGGTCCTACAAGCAGGAGTTGTTTTCTGGTAAGAAGAGTCACTTTTGAGCTCCCATTTTCATACACAGTGCAAATAACACTCGCGTTTGTTCCCAAGAAGTACAGTGTATTTGACTGAAGAGAAGCTACTGTTCTTGTCCGTTTCCTAAGCAGAGTTGAACTAGATATGGCCCGTGTGTAATAAGCACAGTTCTTTTGTTCTGAGCAAGCTCACTATTCTGGCCCTATAGGAAACACAGTAGAGTAGAAGAGTGCTCTTTTCTCATAAGCAGAGTGTGTTTCTTGTAATGGGAGCTAGCGTTTCTTTCCCAGTCCTAAATAGAGTTGAATCACATGCACTTTTTGGTCCTGCGAGCAAGAGTTGTTTTCTGGTTAGGAAAGTCACTACTGTGCTCCCTTAGCCATACACAGTGCAAATAGCACTCGCGTCTGTTTCCAGCAAGTACACTGTATTGGAAAGAAGAGGAGATACTGTTCTTCTCAGTTTCCTAACCAGAGTTGAACTAGATATGGCCCGTGTGTGTAGGAAGCACAGTTCTTTTGTTTTGAGCAAGCTCACTGTTCTGGCCCTTTAGGAAACACAGTAGAGTAGTAGAGTGCTCTTTTCTCAAAAGCTGAGTGTGTTTCTTCTAAAGGGAGCTAGCGTTTGTTTCCCAGTCCTAAATGGAGTTGAATCACATGCAGTTTTTGGTCCTACGAGCAAGAGTTGTTTTCTGGTAAGAAGAGTCACTATTGTGCTCCAATTGTTATACACAGTGCAAATAGCACTCGTTTCTGTTCCCAGCAAGTACAGTGTGTTGGACTGAAGAGGAGATACTGTTCTTGTCCTTTTCCTAAGCAGAGTTGAACTAGATATGGCCCGTGCGTGTAGGAAGCACAGTTCATTTGTTCTGAGCAAGCTCACTCTACTGGCCCTATAGGAAACACAGTAGAGTAGAAGAGTGCTCTTTTCTCAAAAGCAGAGTGTGTTTCTTGTAAGGCGAGCTAGCGTTTTTTTCCCAGTCCTAAATGGAGTTGAATCCCATGCAGTTTCTGGTCCTATGAGCAAGAGTTATTTTCTGGTAAGATGAGTCACTATTGTGCTCCCGATGCCATACACAGTGCAAATAGCAATCGCGTCTGTTCCCAGCAAGCACAGTGTATTGGACTGAAGAGGATCTACTGTTCTTGTCAGTTTCCTAAGCAGAGTTGAATGGATATGGTCCGTCTGTGTAGGAAGAACAGCTCTTTTGTTCTGAGCAATCTCACTGTTCGGTCCAAATAGGAAACACAGTAGAGTAGAAGAGTGCTCTGTTCTCAAAAGCAGAGTGTGTTTCTTGTAAGGCTAGCTAGTGTTTGTTTCCCAGTCAGAAACGGAGTTTAATCACATGCAGTTTCTGGTCCTACGAGCAAGAGTTGTTTTCTGCTAAGAAGAGTCACTATAGCGCTCCCATTGCCATACACAGTGCAAGTAGCACTCGCTTCTGCTTCCAGCAATTACACTGTATTGGACTGAAGAGGAGCTACTGTTCTTGTCAGTTTCCTAAGCAGAGTTGAACTAGATATGGCCCATGTGTGTAGGAAGCCCAGTTCTTTTGTTCTGAGCATGCTCACTGTTCTGGCCTTATTGGAAACACAGTAGAGTAGAAGAGTGCTCTTTTTTCAAAAGCAGAGAGTGTTACTTGTAAGGCTAGCTAGCGTTTGTTTCCCAGTCCTAAATGGAGTTGAAACCCATGCAGTTTCTGGTCCTACGAGCAAGAGTTGTTTTCTAGTAAGAAGAGTCACTATTGCCCTCCCATTGACATACATAGTGCAAATAGCACTCGTGTCTGTTGCCAGCATGTACAGTGTATTGGACAGAAGAGGAGCTACTGTTCTGGTCAGTTTACTAAGCAGAGTTGAACTAGATATGGCCCATGTGTGTAGGAAGCACAGTTCTTTTGTTCTGAGCAAGCACACTTTTCTGGCCCTATAGGAAACACAGTAGAGTAGAAGAGTGCTCTTTTCTCAAAAGCAGAGTGTGTTTCTTGTAAGGCGAGCTAGCGTTTGTTTCCCAGTCCCAAATGGTGTTGAATCACATGCAGTTTCTGGTCCTACAAGCAAGAGTTGTTTTCTGGTAAGAAGAGTCACTATTGTGCTCCCATTGTTTCACAGTGCAAATAGCACGGGCGTCTGTTCCCAGCATGTACAGTGTATTGGACTGAAGAGGATCTACTCTTCTTGTCAGTTTCTTAAGCAGAGTTGAACTAGATATGGCCCGTGTGTGTAGGAAGACCAGGTCTTTTGTTCTGAGCAAGCTCACTGTTCTGGCCCTTTAAGAAACACAGTAGAGTAGAAGAGTGCTCTTTTCTCAAAAGCAGAGTGTGTTTCTTCTAAGGCAAGCTAGCTTTTGTTTCACAGTCCTAAATGGAGTTGAATCACATGCAGTTTCTGATCCTACAGGCAAGAGTTGTTTTCTGGTAAGAAGAGTCACTACTGAGCTCCCATTGTCATACACAGTGCAAATAGCTCTCACCTCTGCTCCCAGCAAGAACATTGTGTTGGACAGAAGAGGAGCTACTGTTTTTGTCAGTTTCCTAAGCAAAGTTGAACTACATATGGCCCGTATGTGTAGGAAGCACAGTTCTTTTGTTCTGAGCAAGCTCACTGTTCTGGTCCTATAGGAAACACAGTAGAGTAGAAGAGTGCTCTTTTCTCAAAAGTAGAGTGTGTCTCTTGTAAGGCGAGCGAGCATTTGTTTCCCAGTCCTAAGTGGAGTTGAATCACATGCAGTTTCTGGTCCTACGAGCAAGAGTTGTTTCCTGGTAAGAAGAGTCACTATTGTGCTCCCATTGCCTTACACAGTGCAAATAGCCCTTGTGTCTGCTCCCAGCAAGTACAGTGTATTGGACTGAAGATGAGATACTGTTCTTTTCAGGTTACTAAGCAGAGTTGAACTAGATATAGCCCGTGTGTGTAGGAAGTACACTTCTTTTGTTCTGAGCAAGCTCACTGTTCGGGCCCTATAGGAAACACAGTAGAGTAGAAGAGTGCTCTTTTCAAAAAAGCAGAGTGTGTTTCTTCTAAGGCAAGCTAGCTTTTCTTTCCCAGTCCTAAATGGAGTTGAATCACATGCAGTTTCTGGTCCTACAAGCAGGAGTTGTTTTCTGGTAAGAAGAGTCACTTTTGAGCTCCCATTTTCATACACAGTGCAAATAACACTCGCGTTTGTTCCCAAGAAGTACAGTGTATTTGACTGAAGAGAAGCTACTGTTCTTGTCCGTTTCCTAAGCAGAGTTGAACTAGATATGGCCCGTGTGTGTAGGAAGCACAGTTCTTTTGTTCTGAGCAAGCTCACTGTTTGGACGCCAAAGGAAACACAGTAGAGTAGAAAAGTGCTCTTTTCTCAAAAGTAGAGTGTGTTTCATGTAAGGCTAGCTAGTGTTTGTTTCTCAGTCAGAAACGGAGTTGAATCCCATGCAGTTTCTTGTCCTACGAACAAGAGTTGTTTTCTTGTAAGAAGAGTCACTATTGCGCTCCCATTTCCATACACAGTGAAAATAGCACTCGCGTCTGCTCCCAGCAAGTACAGTGTATTCGACTGAAGAGGAGGTACTGTTCTTGTCAGTTTCCTAAGCAGAGTTGAACTAGATGTGGCCCGTGTGTGTAGGAAGCACAGTTCTTTAGTTCTGAGCAAGCTCACTATTCTGGCACTATTGGAAACACAGTAGAGTAGAAGAGTGCTCTTTTCTCAAAAGCAGAGTGTGTTTCTTGTAAGGCAATCTAGCGTTTGTTTCCCAGTCCTAAATGGATTTGAATCCCATGCAGTTTCTGGTCCTATGAGCAAGAGTTGTTTTCTGGTAAGAAGAGTCACTATTGTGCTCCCACTGCCATACACAGTGCAAATAGCACTCTCGTCTGTTCCCAGCAAGTACAGTGTATTGGACAGAAGAGGATCTACTGCTCTTGTCAGTTTCCTAAGCAGAGTTGAACTAGATATGGCCCGTGTGTGTAGGAAACACAGTTCTTTTTTTCTGAGCAAGCTCAATGTTCTGGCCCTATAGGAAACACAGTAGAGTAGAAGAGTGCTCTTTTCTCAAAAGCAGAGTGTGTTTCTTGTAAGGCTAGCTAGTGTTTGTTTCCCAGTCCTAAATGGAGTTTAGTCACATGAAGTTTCTGGTCCTATAAGCATGAGTTGTTTTCTGGTAAGAAGAGTCACTATTGCGCTCCCATTGCCATACACAGTGCAAATAGCACTCGCGTCTGCTCCCAGCAAGTACAGTGTATTGGACTGAAGAGGAGCTACTGTTCTTGTCAGTTTCCTAAGCAGAGTTGAACTAGATGTGGCCCGTGTGTGTAGGAAGCACAGTTCTTTAGTTCTGAGCAAGCTCACTATTCTGGCCCTATAGGAAACACAGTAGAGTAGAAGGGTGCTCTTTTCTCATAAGCAGAGTGTGTTTCTTGTAAGGGGAGCTAGCGTTTGTTTCCCAGTCGTAAATAGAGTTGAATCACAAGCAGTTTTTGGTGCTACGAGCAAGAGTTGTTTTCTGGTTAGGAAAGTCACTATTGTGCTCCTTTAGCCATACACAGTGCAAATAACACTCGTGTCTGTTCCCAGAAAGTACAGTGTATTGGAAAGAAGAGGAGATACTGTTCTTGTCAGTTTCCTAAGCAGAGTTGAACTAGATATGGCCCGTGTGTGTAGGAAGCAAAGTTCTTTTGTTCTGAGCAAGCTCACTGTTCAGACCCCTTAGGAAACATAGTAGAGTAGAAGAGTACTCTTTTCTCAAAAGCAGAGTGTGTTTCTTGTAAGGCAAGCTAGCGTTTGTTTCCCAGTCCTAAATGGAGTTGAATCACATGCAGTTTCTGGTCCTACGAGCAAGAGTTGTTTTCTGGTAAGAAGAGTCACTATTGTGCTCCCATTTTCATACACAGTGCAAATAGCAATCACGTCTGTTCCCAGCAAGTACAGTGTATTGGACAGAAGAGGAGCTACTGTTCTTGTCAGTTTCCTCAGGAGAGTTGAACTAGATATGGCCCGTGTGTATAAAGCACAGTTCTTTTGTTCTGAGCAAGCTCAGTGTTCGGCCCCATAGGAAACACAGTAGAGTAGAAGAGTGCTCTTTTCTCAAAAGCAGAGTGTGTTTCTTGTAAGGCGAGCTAGTGTTTGTTTCCCAATCCTAAATGGAGTTGAATCCCATGCAGATTCTGGTCCTACGAGCAAGAGTTGTTTTCTGGTAAGAAGATCCACTATTGTACTCCCAATGTCATACACAGGGCAAATAGCACTGGCGTCTGTTCCCAGCATGTACAGTGTACTGGACTGAAGAGGATCTACTGTTCTTGTCAGTTTCCTAAGCAGAGTTGAACTAGATATGGCCCGTGTGTGTAGGAAGCACAGTTCTTATGTTCTGAGCAAGCTCACTGTTCTGGCCATTTAGGAAACACAGTAGAGTAGAAGAGGGCTCTTTTATCAAATGAAGAGTGTGTTTCTTTTAAGGCTAGCTAGTGTTTGTTTCCCAGTCAGAAACGGAGTTGAATCCCATGCAGTTTCTGGTCCTATGAGCAAGAGTTGTTTTCTGGTAAGAAGAGTCACTATTGCGCTCCCATTGCCATACACAGTGCAAATAGAACTCGCATCTGCTCCCAGCAAGTACAGTGTATTGGACTGAAGAGGAGCTACTATTGTTGTCAGTTTCCTAAGCAGAGTTGAACTAGATATGGACGGTGTGTGTAGGAAGCACAGTTCTTTTGTTCTGAGCAAGCTCACTGTCCTGGCCCTTTAGGAAACACAGTAGAGTAGAAGAGTGCTCTTTTCTCAAAAGCAGAGTGTGTTTCTTGTAAGGCGAGCTAGCGTTTGTTTCCCAGTTCTAAATGAAGTTGAATCACATGCAGTTTCTGGTCCTATGAGCAAGAGATTTTTTCTGGTAAGAAGAGTCACTATTGTGCTACCATTGCAATACACAGTGCAAATAGCACTCGCGTCTGTTCCCAGCAAGTACAGTGTATTGGACTGAAGAGGAGCTACTGTTCTTGTCAGTTTCCTAAGCAGAGTTGAACTAGATATTACCCGTGTGTGTAGGAAGGACATTTCTTTTGTTCTGAGCAAGCTCACTGTTCAGACTCTATAGGTAACACAGTAGAGTAGAAGAGTGCTCTTTTCTCAAAAGCAGAGTGTGTTTCTTGTAAGACTAGCTAGTGTTTGTTTTCCAGTCAAAAACGGAGTTGAATCCCATGCAGTTTCTGGTCTTACAAGCAAGAGTTGTTTTCTGGTAAGAAGAGTCACTATTGCACTCCCATTGCCATACACAGTGCAAATAGCACTCTCGTATGTTCCCAGCATGTACAGTGTATTGGACTGAAGAGGAGCTACTGTTCTTGTCAGTTTCCTAAGCAGAGTTGAACTAGATATGGCCGGTGTGTGTAGGAAGCACAGTTCTTTTGTTCTTTGGAAGCATACTATCCTGGCCCTATAGGATACACAGTAGAGTAGAAGAGTGCTCTTTTCTCAAAAGCAGAGTGTGTTTCTTGTAAGGTGATCTAGCGTTTGTTTCCCAATCCTAAATGGAATTGAATCACATGCAGTTTCTGGTCCTATGAGCAAGAGTTGTTTTTCTTGTAAGAAGAGTCACTATTATGCTCCCATTGTCATACACAGCGCAAATAGCACTGTCGTCTGTTCCCAGCATGTACAAAGTATTGGACTGAAGAGGATCTTCTGTTCTTGTCAGTTTCCAAAGCAGAGTTGAACTAGACATGGCCCGTGTGTGTGGGAAGCACAGTTCTTTTGTTCTGAGCAAGCTCACTCTTCTGGCCCTATAGGAAACACAGTAGAGTAGAAGAGTGCTCTTTTCTCAAAAGCAGAGTGTGTTTCTTGTAAGGCGAGCTAGTGTTTGTTTCCCAGTCCTAAATGGAGTTGAATCACATGCAGTTTCTGGTCCTACGAGCAACAGTTGTTTTCTGGTAAGAAGAGTCACTATTGTACTCCCATTGTCCAACACAGGGCAAATAGCACGGGCGTCTGTTCCCAGCAATTACAGTGTATTAGACTGAAGAGGAGCTACTGTTCTTGTCAGTTTCCTATGCAGAGTTGAACTAGATATGGCCCGTATGTGTAGGAAGCACAGTTCTTTTTTCTGAGCAAGCTCAGTGTTCTGGCCCTTTAGGAAACACAGTAGAGTAGAAGAGTGCTCTTTTCTCAAAAGCAGAGTGTGTTTCTTGTAAGGCGAGCTAGCGTTTGTTTCCCAGTCCTAAATGGAGTTGAATCCCATGCATTTTCTGGTCCTACTAGCAAGAGTTGTTTTCTGGTAAGAAGAGTCACTATTGCGCTCCCACTGCCATACACAGTGCAAATAGCACTCTCGTCTGTTCCCAGCAAGTACAGTGTATTGGACAGAAGAGGAGCTACTGTTCTTGTCAGTTTCCTAAGCAGAGTTGAACTAGATGTGGCCCGTGTGTGTATGAAGCACAGTTCTTTAGTTTTGAGCAAGCTCACTATTCTGGCCCTATAGGAAACACAGTAGAGTAGAAGAGTGCTTTTTTCTCATAAGCAGAGTATGTTTCTTGAAAGGGGAGCTAGCGTTTGTTTCCCAGTCCTAAATAGAGTTGAATCACATGCACTTTTTGGTCCTACGAGCAAGAGTTGTTTTCTGGTTAGGAAAGTCACTATTGTGCTCCCTTTGCCATACACAGTACAAATAGCACTCGCGTCTGTACCCAGCAAGTACAGTGTATTGGAAAGAAGAGGAGATACTGTTCTTGTCAGTTTCCTAAGCAGAGTTGAACTAGATATGTCCCGTGTGTTTAGGAAGCACAGTTCTTTTGTTCTGAGCAAGCTCACTGTTCTGGCCCTATAGGAAACACAGTAGAGTAGTAGAGTGCTCTTTTCTCAAAAGCAGAGAGTGTTTCTTCTAAGGCGAGCTAGGGTTTGTTTCCCAGTCCTAAATGGAGTTGAATCTCAAGAAGTTTTTGGTCCTACCAGCAAGAGTTGTTTTCTGGTAAGAAGAGTCACTATTGCGCTCCAATTGCCATACACAGTGCAAATAGCACTCACGTTTGTTCCCAGCAAGTACAGTGTATTGGACAGAAGAGGAGCTACTGTTCTTGTCAGTTTCCTAAGTAGAGTTGAACTAGATATGGCCCGTGCGTGTAGGAAGCACAGTTCTTTTGTTCTGAGCAAGCTCACTCTTCTGGCCCTATAGGAAACACAGTAGAGTAGAAGAGTGCTCTTTTCTCATAAGCAGAGTGTGTTTCTTGTAAGGGGAGCTAGCGTTTGTTTCCCAGTCCTAAATAGAGTTGAATCACATGCAGTTTTTGGTCCTACGAGCAAGAGTTGTTTTCTGGTTAGGAAAGTCACTATTGTGCTCCCTTAGCCATACACAGTGCAAATAGCACTCTCGTCTGTTCCCAGCAAGTACAGTGTATTGGAAAGAAGAGGAGATACTGTTCTTATCAGTTTCCTAAGCAGAGTTGAACTAGATATGGCCCGTGTGTGTAGGAAGCACAGTTCTTTTGTTCTGAGCAAGCTCACTGTTCTGGCCCTATAGGAAACACAGTAGAATAATAGAGTGCTCTTTTCTCAAAAGCATAGTGTGTTTCTTGTAAGGCGAGCTAGCGTTTGTTTCCCAGTCCTAAATGGAGTTGAATCACATGCAGTTTCTGGTCCTACAAGCAAGAGTTGTTTTCTGGTAAGAAGAGTCACTTTTGAGCTCCCATTTTCATACACAGTGCAAATAGCACTCGCGTTTGTTCCCAAGAAGTACTGTGTATTTGATTGAAGAGAAGCTACTGTTCTTGTCCATTTCCTAAGCAGAGTTGAACTAGTTATGGCCCGTGTGTGTAGGAAGCACAGTTCTTTTGTTCTGAGCAAGCTCACTGTTTGGACGCCAAAGGAAACACAGTAGAGTAGAAAAGTGCTCTTTTCTCAAAAGTAGAGTGTGTTTCATGTAAGGCTAGCTAGTGTTTGTTTCCCAGTCAGAAACGGAATTGAATCCCATGCAGTTTCTTGTCCTACGAGTAAGAGTTGTTTTCTTGTAAGAAGAGTCACTATTGCGCTCCCATTGCCATACACAGTGAAAATAGCACTCCTGTCTGCTCCCAGCAAGTACAGTGTATTCGACTGAAGAGGAGTTACTGTTCTTGTCAGTTTCCTAAGCAGAGTTGAACTAGATGTGGCCCGTGTGTGTAGGAAGCACAGTTCTTTAGT
This sequence comes from Peromyscus eremicus, assembly GCF_949786415.1. Taxonomy (NCBI): domain Eukaryota; kingdom Metazoa; phylum Chordata; class Mammalia; order Rodentia; family Cricetidae; genus Peromyscus; species Peromyscus eremicus. The sequence continues at coordinate 95,457 of NW_026735593.1, read as the reverse complement.
TCTGAGCAAGCTCACTATTCTGGCACTATAGGAAACACAGTAGTGTAGAAGTGTGCTCTTTTCTCCAAAGCAGAGTGTGTTTCTTGTAAGGCAAGCTAGCGTTTGTTTCCCAGTCCTAAATGGAGTTGAATCACATGCAGTTTTTGGTCCTACGAGCAAGAGTTGTTTTCTGGTAAGAAGAGTCACTATTGTGCTCCAATTGTTATACACAGTGCAAATAGCACTCGTTTCTGTTCCCAGCAAGTACAGTGTGTTGGACTGAAGAGGTGATACTGTTCTTGTCAGTTTCCTAAGCAGAGTTGAAATAGATATGGCCCGTGCGTGTAGGAAGCACAGTTCATTTGTTCTGAGCAAGCTCACTCTACTGGCCCTATAGGAAACACAGTAGAGTAGAAGAGTGCTCTTTTCTCAAAAGCAGAGTGTGTTTCTTGTAAGGCGAGCTAGCGTTTTTTTCCCAGTCCTAAATGGAGTTGAATCCCATGCAGTTTCTGGTCCTATGAGCAAGAGTTATTTTCTGGTAAGATGAGTCACTATTGTGCTCCCGATGCCATACACAGTGCAAATAGCAATCGCGTCTGTTCCCAGGAGGTACAGTGTATTGGAGAGAAGAGGATCTACTGTTCTTGTCAGTTTCCTAAGCAGAGTTGAATGGATATGGTCCGTCTGTGTAGGAAGAACAGCTCTTTTGTTCTGAGCAATCTCACTGTTCGGTCCCAATAGGAAACACAGTAGAGTAGAAGAGTGCTCTGTTCTCAAAAGCAGAGTGTGTTTCTTGTAAGGCTAGCTAGTGTTTGTTTCCCAGTCAGAAACGGAGTTGAATCACATGCAGTTTCTAGTCCTACGAGCAAGAGTTGTTTTCTGGTAAGAAGAGTCACTATAGCGCTCCCATTGCCATACACAGTGCAAGTAGCACTCGCTTCTGCTTCCAGCAATTACACTGTATTGGATTGAAGAGGAGCTACTGTTCTTGTCAGTTTCCTAAGCAGAGTTGAACTAGATATGGCCCATGTGTGTAGGAAGCCCAGTTCTTTTGTTCTGAGCAAGCTCACTGTTCTGGCCTTATTGGAAACACAGTAGAGTAGAAGAGTGCTCTTTTCTCAAAAGCAGAGAGTGTTACTTGTAAGGCTAGCTAGCGTTTGTTTTCCAGTCCTAAATGGAGTTGAAACCCATGCAGTTTCTGGTCCTACGAGCAAGAGTTGTTTTCTGGTAAGAAGAGTCACTATTGCCCTCCCATTGACATACATAGTGCAAATAGCACTCGTGTCTGTTGCCAGCATGTACAGTGTATTGGACAGAAGAGGAGCTACTGTTCTGGTCAGTTTACTAAGCGGAGTTGAACTAGATATGGCCCATGTGTGTAGGAAGCACAGTTCTTTTGTTCTGAGCAAGCACAATTTTCTGGCCCTATAGGAAACACAGTAGAGTAGAAGAGTGCTCTTTTCTCAAAAGCAGAGTGTGTTTCTTGTAAGGCGAGCTAGCGTTTGTTTCCCAGTCCCAAATGGTGTTGAATCACATGCAGTTTCTGGTCCTACAAGCAAGAGTTGTTTTCTGGTAAGAAGAGTCACTATTGTGCTCCCATTGTTTCACAGCGCAAATAGCACGGGCGTCTGTTCCCAGCATGTACAGTGTATTGGACTGAAGAGGATCTACTCTTCTTGTCAGTTTCTTAAGCAGAGTTGAACTAGATATGGCCCGTGTGTGTAGGAAGACCAGGTCTTTTGTTCTGAGCAAGCTCACTGTTCTGGCCCTTTAAGAAACACAGTAGAGTAGAAGACTGCTCTTTTCTCAAAAGCAGAGTGTGTTTCTTCTAAGGCAAGCTAGCTTTTGTTTCACAGTCCTAAATGGAGTTGAATCACATGCAGTTTCTGATCCTACAGGCAAGAGTTGTTTTCTGGTAAGAAGAGTCACTACTGAGCTCCCATTGTCATACACAGTGCAAATAGCTCTCGCCTCTGCTCCCAGCAAGAACATTGTGTTGGACAGAAGAGGAGCTACTGTTTTTGTCAGTTTCCTAAGCAAAGTTGAACTACATATGGCCCGTATGTGTAGGAAGCACAGTTCTTTTGTTCTGAGCAAGCTCACTGTTCTGGTCCTATAGGAAACACAGTAGAGTAGAAGAGTGCTCTTTTCTCAAAAGTAGAGTGTGTTTCTTGTAAGGTGAGCGAGCATTTGTTTCCCAGTCCTAAGTGGAGTTGAATCACATGCAGTTTCTGGTCCTACGAGCAAGAGTTGTTTTCTGGTAAGAAGAGTCACTATTGTGCTCCCATTGCCTTACACAGTGCAAATAGCCTTCGTGTCTGCTCCCAGCAAGTACAGTGTATTGGACTGTAGATGAGATACTGTTCTTTTCAGGTTACTAAGCAGAGTTGAACTAGATAAGGCCCGTGTGTGTAGGAAGTACACTTCTTTTGTTCTGAGCAAGCTCACTGTTCGGGCCCTATAGGAAACACAGTAGAGTAGAAGAGTGCTCTTTTCAAAAAAGCAGAGTGTGTTTCTTCTAAGGCAAGCTAGCTTTTCTTTCCCAGTCCTAAATGGAGTTGAATCACATGCAGTTTCTGGTCCTACAAGCAGGAGTTGTTTTCTGGTAAGAAGAGTCACTTTTGAGCTCCCATTTTCATACACAGTGCAAATAACACTCGCGTTTGTTCCCAAGAAGTACAGTGTATTTGACTGAAGAGAAGCTACTGTTCTTGTCCGTTTCCTAAGCAGAGTTGAACTAGATATGGCCCATGTGTGTAGGAAGCAAAGTTCTTTTGTTCTGAGCAAGCTCACTGTTTGGACGCCAAAGGAAACACAGTAGAGTAGAAAAGTGCTCTTTTCTCAAAAGTAGAGTGTGTTTCATGTAAGGCTAGCTAGTGTTTGTTTCCCAGTCAGAAACGGAGTTGAATCCCATGCAGTTTCTTGTCCTACGAGCAAGAGTTGTTTTCTTGTAAGAAGAGTCACTATTGCGCTCCCATTTCCATACACAGTGAAAATAGCACTCGTGTCTGCTCCCAGCAAGTACAGTGTATTCGACTGAAGAGGAGCTACTGTTCTTGTCAGTTTCCTAAGCAGAGTTGAACTAGATGTGGCCCGTGTGTGTAGGAAGCACAGTTCTTTAGTTCTGAGCAAGCTCACTATTCTGGCACTATTGGAAACACAGTAGAGTAGAAGAGTGCTCTTTTCTCAAAAGCAGAGTGTGTTTCTTGTAAGGCTAGCTAGTGTTTGTTTCCCAGTCCTAAATGGAGTTTAGTCACATGAAGTTTCTGGTCCTATAAGCAAGAGTTGTTTTCTGGTAAGAAGAGTCACTATTGCGCTCCCATTGCCATACACAGTGCAAATAGCACTCGCGTCTGCTCCCAGCAAGTACAGTGTATTGGACTGAAGAGGAGCTACTGTTCTTGTCAGTTTCCTAAGCAGAGTTGAACTAGATGTGGCCCGTGTGTGTAGGAAGCACAGTTCTTTAGTTCTGAGCAAGCTCACTATTCTGGCCCTATAGGAAACACAGTAGAGTAGAAGGGTGCTCTTTTCTCATAAGCAGAGTGTGTTTCTTGTAAGGGGAGCTAGCGTTTGTTTCCCAGTCGTAAATAGAGTTGAATCACAAGCAGTTTTTGGTGCTACGAGCAAGAGTTGTTTTCTGGTTAGGAAAGTCACTATTGTGCTCCCTTAGCCATACACAGTGCAAATAACACTCGCGTCTGTTCCCAGAAAGTACAGTGTATTGGAAAGAAGAGGAGATACTGTTCTTGTCAGTTTCCTAAGCAGAGTTGAACAAGATATGGCCCGTGTGTGTAGGAAGCACAGTTCTTTTGTTCTGAGCAAGCTCACTGTTCAGACCCCTGAGGAAACATAGTAGAGTAGAAGAGTACTCTTTTCTCAAAAGCAGAGTGTGTTTCTTGTAAGGCAAGCTAGCGTTTGTTTCCCAATCCTAAATGGAGTTGAATCACATGCAGTTTCTGGTCCTACGAGCAAGAGTTGTTTTCTGGTAAGAAGAGTCACTATTGTGCTCCCATTGTCATACACAGTGCAAATAGCAATCACGTCTGTTCCCAGCAAATACAGTGTATTGGACAGAAGAGGAGCTACTGTTCTTGTCAGTTTCCTCAGGAGAGTTGAACTAGATATGGCCCGTGTGTATGAAGCACAGTTCTTTTTTTCTGAGCAAGCTCACTGTTCGGCCCCATAGGAAACACAGTAGAGTAGAAGAGTGCTCTTTTCTCAAAAGCAGAGTGTGTTTCTTGTAAGGCGAGCTAGTGTTTGTTTCCCAATCCTAAATGGAGTTGAATCCCATGCAGATTCTGGTCCTACGAGCAAGAGTTGTTTTCTGGTAAGAAGATCCACTATTGTACTCCCAATGTCATACACAGGGCAAATAGCACTGGCGTCTGTTCCCAGCATGTACAGTGTACTGGACAGAAGAGGATCTACTGTTCTTGTCAGTTTCCTAAGCAGAGTTGAACTAGATATGGCCCATGTGTGTAGGAAGCACAGTTCTTATGTTCTGAGCAATCTCACTGTTCTGGCCTTTTAGGAAACACAGTAGAGTAGAAGAGTGCTCTTTTCTCAAAAGCAGAGTGTGTTTCTTGTAAGGCGAGCTAGCATTTGTTTCCCAGTCCTAAATGCAGTTGAATCCCATGCAGTTTCTGGTCTTATGAGAAAGAGTTGTTTTCTGGTAAGAAGAGTCACTATTGTGCTCCCATTGTCCAACACAGGGCAAATAGCACGGGCGTCTGTTCCCAGCATGTACAGTGTATTGGACTGAAGAGGATCTACTCTTCTTGTCAGTTTCCTAAGCAGAGTTGAACTAGATATGGCCCGTGTGTGTAGGAAGCACAGTTCTTTTGTTCTGATCAAGCTCACTGTTCTGGCCCTATAAGAAACACAGTAGAGTAGAAGAGTGCTCTTTTCTCAAAAGCAGAGTGTGTTTCTTCTAAGGCGAGCTAGGGTTTGTTTCCCAGTCCTAAATGGAGTTGAATCACATGCAGTTTCTGGTCCTACAGGCTAGAGTTGTTTTCTGTTAAGAAGAGTCACTATTGAGCTCCCATTGTCATACACAGTGCAAATAGCTCTCGCGTCTGCTCCCAGCAAATACATTGTATTGGACAGAAGAGGATCTACTGTTCTTGTCAGTTTCCTAAGGAGAGTTGAACTAGATATGGCCCGTGTGTGTAGGAAGCACAGTTATTTTGTTCTGAGCAAGCTCATTGTTCTGGCCCTATAGGATACACAGTAGAGTAGAAGAGTGCTCTTTTCTCAAAAGCAGAGTGTGTTTCTTGTAAGACGAGCTAGCATTTGTTTCCCAACCTAAATGGAGTTGAATCACATGCAGTTTCTGGTCCTACTTGCAATTGTTGTGTTCTGGTAAAAAGAGTCACTATTGTGCTTTCATTGCCATACACAGTGCAAATAGCACTCACGTCTGTTCCCAGCCAAGTACAGTGTATTGTACAGTAGAGGAGCTACTCTTCTTGTCAGTTTCCTAAGCAGAGTTGAACTAGATGTGGCCCGTGTGTGTAAAAAGCACAGTTCTTTTGTTCTGAGCAATCTCACTGTTCAGACCCCATAGGAAACACAGTAGAGTAGAAGAGTGCTCTTTTCTCAAAAGCACAGTGTGTTTCTTGTAAGGCTAGCTAGTGTTTGTTTCCCAGTCAGAAACGGAGATGAATCCCACTCAGATTCTGGTCCTACAAGCAAGAGTTGTTTTCTGGTAAGAAGAGTCACTATTGTGCTCCCTTTGCCATACACAGTGCAAATAGCACTCGTGTCTGCTCCCAGCAAGTACAGTGTATTGAACTGAAGAGGAGCTACTATTGTTGTCAGTTTCCTAAGCAGAGTTGAACTAGATATGGACGGTGTGTGTAGGAAGCAAAGTTCTTTTGTTCTGAGCAAGCTCACTGTTCTGGCCCTTTAGGAAACACAGTAGAGTAGAAGAGTGCTCTTTTCTCAAAAGCAGAGTGTGTTTCTTCTAAGGCGAGCTAGCATTTTTTTCCCAGTCCTAAATGAAGTTGAATCACATGCAGTTTCTTGTCCTATGAGCAAGAGTTTTTTTCTGGTAAGAAGAGTCACTATTGTGCTCCCATTGCAATACAGAGTGCAAATAGCACTCAAGTATGTTCCCAGCAAGTACAGTGTATTGGACTGAAGAGGACCTACTTTTCTTGTCAGTTTCCTAAGCAGAGTTGAACTAGATATGACCCGTGTGTGTAGGAAGGACATTTCTTTTGTTCTGAGCAAGCTCACTGTTCAGACTCCATAGGAAACACACTAGAATAGAAGAGTGCTCTTTTCTCAAAAGCAGAGTGTGTTTCTTGTAAGACTAGCTAGTTTTTGTTTTCCAGTCAGAAACGGAGTTGAATCCCATGCAGTTTCTGGTCTTACAAGCAAGAGTTTTTTTTCTGGTAAGAAGAGTCACTATTGCACTCCCATTGCCATACACAGTGCAAATAGCACTCGCGTCTGTTCCCAGCATGTACAGTGTATTGTACTGAAGAAGAGCTACTGTACTTGTCAGTTTCCTAAGCAGAGTTGAACTAGATATGGCCCGTGTGTGTAGGAAGCACAGTTCTTTTGTTCTGAGCAAGCTCACTGTTCTGGCCCTATAGGATACACAGTAGAGTAGAAGAGTGCTTTTTTCTCAAAAGCAGAGTGTGTTTCATGTAAGGTGAGCTAGCGTTTGTTTCCCAATCCTAAATGGAATTGAATCACATGCAGTTCTTGGTACTACGATCAAGAGTTGTTTCTGGTAAAGAAAGTCACTATTGCGCTACCTTTGCCATACATAGTGCAAATAACACTCGCATCTTTCCCAGCAAGTACAGTGTATTGGACTGAAGAGGAGCTACTGTTCTTGTCAGTTTCCTAAGCAGAGTTGAACTAGATATGTCCCATTTGTGTAGGAAGCACAGTTCTTTTGTTCTGAGAAAGCTCACTGTTCTGGCCTTATAGGAAACACAGTAGAGTAGAAGAGTGCTCTTTTCTCAAAAGCAGACTGTGTTTCTTTTAAGGCAAGCTAGTGTTTGTTTCCCAGTCCTAAATGGAGTTGAATCCCATGCAGTTTCTGGTCCTACAAACAATAGATGTTTTCTGGTATGAAGAGTCAATATTGTGCTCCCATTGTAATACACATGGCAAATAGCACTGGCGTCTGTTCCCAGCATGTACAGTGTATTAGACTGAAGAGAATCTACTGTTCTTGTCAGTTTCCTAAGCAGAGTTGAATTAGATATGGCCCGTGTGTGTAGGAAGCACAGTTCTTTTGTTCTGAGCAAGCTAACTGTTCTGGCCCTATAGGAAACATAGTAGAGTACAAGAGACTCTTTTCTCAAAAGCAGAGTGTGTTTCTTCTAAGGCAAGCTAGCGTTTCTTTCCCAGTTAAATGGAGTTGAATCACATGCAGTTTCTGGTCCTACAAGCAAGAGTTGTTTTCTGGTAAGAAGAGTCACTATTGTGCTCCCACTGCCATACACAGTGCAAATAGCACTCTCGTCTGTTCCCAGCAAGTACAGTGTATTGGACAGAAGAGGATCGACTGCTCTTGTCAGTTTCCTAAGCAGAGTTGAACTAGATATGGCCCGTGTGTTTAGGAAACACAGTTCTTATTTTCTGAGCAAGCTCAATGTTCTGGCCCTATAGGAAACACAGTAGAGTAGAAGAGTGCTATTTTCTCAAAAGCAGAGTGTGTTTCTTGTAAGGCTAGCTAGTGTTTGTTTCCCAGTCCTAAATGGAGTTTAGTCACATGAAGTTTCTGGTCCTATAAGCAAGAGTTGTTTTCTGGTAAGAAGAATCACTATTGCGCTCCCATTGCCATACACAGTGCAAATAGCACTCGCGTCTGCTCCCAGCAAGTACAGTGTATTGGACTGAAGAGGAGCTACTGTTCTTGTCAGTTTCCTAAGCAGAGTTGAACTAGATGTGGCCCGTGTGTGTAGGAAGCACAGTTCTTTAGTTCTGAGCAAGCTCACTATTCTGGCCCTATAGGAAACACAGTATAGTAGAAGGGTGCTCTTTTCTCATAAGCAGAGTGTGTTTCTTGTAAGGGGAGCTAGCGTTTGTTTCCCAGTCGTAAATAGAGTTGAATCACAAGCAGTTTTTGGTGCTACGAGCAAGAGTTGTTTTCTGGTTAGGAAAGTCACTATTGTGCTCCCTTAGCCATACACAGTGCAAATAACACTCGCGTCTGTTCCCAGAAAGTACAGTGTATTGGAAAGAAGAGGAGATACTGTTCTTGTCAGTTTCCTAAGCAGAGTTGAACAAGATATGGCCCGTGTGTGTAGGAAGCACAGTTCTTTTGTTCTGAGCAAGCTCACTGTTCAGACCCCTGAGGAAACATAGTAGAGTAGAAGAGTACTCTTTTCTCAAAAGCAGAGTGTGTTTCTTGTAAGGCAAGCTAGCGTTTGTTTCCCAATCCTAAATGGAGTTGAATCACATGCAGTTTCTGGTCCTACGAGCAAGAGTTGTTTTCTGGTAAGAAGAGTCACTATTGTGCTCCCATTGTCATACACAGTGCAAATAGCAATCACGTCTGTTCCCAGCAAATACAGTGTATTGGACAGAAGAGGAGCTACTGTTCTTGTCAGTTTCCTCAGGAGAGTTGAACTAGATATGGCCCGTGTGTATGAAGCACAGTTCTTTTTTTCTGAGCAAGCTCACTGTTCGGCCCCATAGGAAACACAGTAGAGTAGAAGAGTGCTCTTTTCTCAAAAGCAGAGTGTGTTTCTTGTAAGGCGAGCTAGTGTTTGTTTCCCAATCCTAAATGGAGTTGAATCCCATGCAGATTCTGGTCCTACGAGCAAGAGTTGTTTTCTGGTAAGAAGATCCACTATTGTACTCCCAATGTCATACACAGGGCAAATAGCACTGGCGTCTGTTCCCAGCATGTACAGTGTACTGGACAGAAGAGGATCTACTGTTCTTGTCAGTTTCCTAAGCAGAGTTGAACTAGATATGGCCCGTGTGTGTAGGAAGCACAGTTCTTATGTTCTGAGCAATCTCACTGTTCTGGCCTTTTAGGAAACACAGTAGAGTAGAAGAGTGCTCTTTTCTCAAAAGCAGAGTGTGTTTCTTGTAAGGCGAGCTAGCATTTGTTTCCCAGTCCTAAATGCAGTTGAATCCCATGCAGTTTCTGGTCTTATGAGAAAGAGTTGTTTTCTGGTAAGAAGAGTCACTATTGTGCTCCCATTGTCCAACACAGGGCAAATAGCACGGGCGTCTGTTCCCAGCATGTACAGTGTATTGGACTGAAGAGGATGTACTCTTCCTGTCAGTTTCCTAAGCAGAGTTGAACTAGATATGGCCCGTGTGTGTAGGAAGCACAGTTATTTTGTTCTGAGCAAGCTCATTGTTCTGGCCCTATAGGATACACAGTAGAGTAGAAGAGTGCTCTTTTCTCAAAAGCAGAGTGTGTTTCTTGTAAGACGAGCTAGCATTTGTTTCCCAACCTAAATGGAGTTGAATCACATGCAGTTTCTGGTCCTACTTGCAATTGTTGTGTTCTGGTAAAAAGAGTCACTATTGTGCTTTCATTGCCATACACAGTGCAAATAGCACTCACGTCTGTTCCCAGCCAAGTACAGTGTATTGTACAGTAGAGGAGCTACTCTTCTTGTCAGTTTCCTAAGCAGAGTTGAACTAGATGTGGCCCGTGTGTGTAAAAAGCACAGTTCTTTTGTTCTGAGCAATCTCACTGTTCAGACCCCATAGGAAACACAGTAGAGTAGAAGAGTGCTCTTTTCTCAAAAGCACAGTGTGTTTCTTGTAAGGCTAGCTAGTGTTTGTTTCCCAGTCAGAAACGGAGATGAATCCCACTCAGATTCTGGTCCTACAAGCAAGAGTTGTTTTCTGGTAAGAAGAGTCACTATTGTGCTCCCTTTGCCATACACAGTGCAAATAGCACTCGTGTCTGCTCCCAGCAAGTACAGTGTATTGAACTGAAGAGGAGCTACTATTGTTGTCAGTTTCCTAAGCAGAGTTGAACTAGATATGGACGGTGTGTGTAGGAAGCAAAGTTCTTTTGTTCTGAGCAAGCTCACTGTTCTGGCCCTTTAGGAAACACAGTAGAGTAGAAGAGTGCTCTTTTCTCAAAAGCAGAGTGTGTTTCTTCTAAGGCGAGCTAGCATTTTTTCCCAGTCCTAAATGAAGTTGAATCACATGCAGTTTCTTGTCCTATGAGCAAGAGTTTTTTTCTGGTAAGAAGAGTCACTATTGTGCTCCCATTGCAATACAGAGTGCAAATAGCACTCAAGTATGTTCCCAGCAAGTACAGTGTATTGGACTGAAGAGGACCTACTTTTCTTGTCAGTTTCCTAAGCAGAGTTGAACTAGATATGACCCGTGTGTGTAGGAAGGACATTTCTTTTGTTCTGAGCAAGCTCACTGTTCAGACTCCATAGGAAACACAGTAGAATAGAAGAGTGCTCTTTTCTCAAAAGCAGAGTGTGTTTCTTGTAAGAGTAGCTAGTTTTTGTTTTCCAGTCAGAAACGGAGTTGAATCCCATGCAGTTTCTGGTCTTACAAGCAAGAGTTTTTTTTCTGGTAAGAAGAGTCACTATTGCACTCCCATTGCCATACACAGTGCAAATAGCACTCGCGTCTGTTCCCAGCATGTACAGTGTATTGTACTGAAGAAGAGCTACTGTACTTGTCAGTTTCCTAAGCAGAGTTGAACTAGATATGGCCCGTGTGTGTAGGAAGCACAGTTCTTTTGTTCTGAGCAAGCTCACTGTTCTGGCCCTATAGGATACACAGTAGAGTAGAAGAGTGCTTTTTTCTCAAAAGCAGAGTGTGTTTCATGTAAGGTGAGCTAGCGTTTGTTTCCCAATCCTAAATGGAATTGAATCACATGCAGTTCTTGGTACTACGATCAAGAGTTGTTTCTGGTAAAGAAAGTCACTATTGCGCTACCTTTGCCATACATAGTGCAAATAACACTCGCATCTTTCCCAGCAAGTACAGTGTATTGGACTGAAGAGGAGCTACTGTTCTTGTCAGTTTCCTAAGCAGAGTTGAACTAGATATGTCCCATTTGTGTAGGAAGCACAGTTCTTTTGTTCTGAGAAAGCTCACTGTTCTGGCCTTATAGGAAACACAGTAGAGTAGAAGAGTGCTCTTTTCTCAAAAGCAGACTGTGTTTCTTTTAAGGCAAGCTAGTGTTTGTTTCCCAGTCCTAAATGGAGTTGAATCCCATGCAGTTTCTGGTCCTACAAACAATAGATGTTTTCTGGTATGAAGAGTCAATATTGTGCTCCCATTGTAATACACATGGCAAATAGCACTGGCGTCTGTTCCCAGCATGTACAGTGTATTAGACTGAAGAGAATCTACTACTCTTGTCAGTTTCCTAAGCAGAGTTGAATTAGATATGGCCCGTGTGTGTAGGAAGCACAGTTCTTTTGTTCTGAGCAAGCTAACTGTTCTGGCCCTATAGGAAACATAGTAGAGTACAAGAGACTCTTTTCTCAAAAGAAGAGTGTGTTTCTTCTAAGGCAAGCTAGCGTTTCTTTCCCAGTTAAATGGAGTTGAATCACATGCAGTTTCTGGTCCTACAAGCAAGAGTTGTTTTCTGGTAAAAAGAGTCACTATGGAGCTCCCATTGTCATACACAGTGCAAATAGCACTCCCGTCTGCTCCCAGCAAGTACAGTGTATTGGACTGAAGAGGAGCTACTGTTCTTGTCAGTTTCCTAAGCACAGTTGAACTAGATATGGCCCGTGTGTGTAGGAAGCACAGTTCTTTTGTTCTGAGCAAGCTCACTGTTCAGACCCCTTAGGAAACATAGTAGAGTAGAAAAGTACTCTTTTCTCAAAAGCAGAGTGTGTTTCTTGTAAGGCATGCTAGCGTTTGTTTCCCAGTCCTAAATGGAGTTGAATCACATGCAGTTTCTGGTCCTATGAGCAAGAGTTGTTTTCTGGTAAGAACAGACACTATTGTGCTCCCATTGCCATACACAGTGCAAATAGCAATCGCGTCTGTTCCCAGCAAGTACAGTGTATTGGACTGAAGAGGAGCTACTGTTCTTGTCAGTTTCATAAGCAGAGTTGAACTAGATATGGCCCGTGTGTGTATGAAGCAAAGTTCTTTTGTTCTGAGCAATCTCACTGTTCTGGCCCTATAGGATACACAGTAGAGTAGAAGAGTGCTCTTTTCTCAGAAGCAGAGTGTGTTTCTTTTAAGGTGAGCTAACGTTTGTTTCCCAATCCTAAATGGAATTGAATAACATGCAGTTTTTGGTACTAAGATCAAGAGTTGTTTTCTGGTAAGGAAAGTCACTATTGTGCTAGCTTTGCCATACGCAGTGCAAATAGCACTCTTGTCTGTTCCCAGCTAGTACTGTGTATTGGACAGAGGAGGAGCTACTGTTCTTGTCAGTTTCCTAAGCAGAGTTGAACTAGATATGTCCCGTGTGTGTAGGAAGCACAGTTCTTTTGTTCTGAGCAAGCTCACTTTTCGGACCCCATAGGAAACACAGTAGAGTAGAAGAGTGTTCTTTTCTCAAATGCAGAGTGTGTTTCTTTTAAGGCTAGATAGTTTTGTTTCCCAGTCAGAAACGGAGTTGAATCCCATGCAGTTTCTGGTCCTACGAGGAAGAGTTGTTTTCTGGTAAGAGGTTTTAATATTGCGCTCCCATTGCCATACACAGTGCAAATAGCACTCGCGTCTGCTCCCAGCAAGTACAGTGTACTGGACTGAAGAGGAGCTACTGTTCTTGTCAGTTTCCTAAGCAGAGTTGAACTAGATGTGGCCCGTTTGTGTAGGAAGCACAGTTCCTTTGTTCTGAGCAAGCTCACTGTTCTGGCCCTATAAGAAACACTGCAGAGTAGAAGAGTGCTCTTTTCTCAAAAGCAGAGTGTGTTTTTTGTAAGGGAAGCTAGAGTTTGTTTCCCAGTCCTAAATGGAGTTGAATCACATGCAGTTTCGGGTCCTATGATCAAGAGTTGTTTTCTGGTAAGGAAAGTCACTATTGCGCTCCCTTAGCCACACACAGTGCAAATAGCACTGGCGTATGTTCCCATCAAGTACAGTGTATTGGAAAGAAGAGGATATACTGTTCTTGTCAGTTTCCTAAGCAGAGTTGAACTAGATATGACCCTTGTGTGTAGGAAGCACAGTTCTTTTTTTCTGAGCAAGCTCACGGTTCGGAGCCCTTAGGAAACACAGTAGAGTAGAAGAGTGCTCTTTTCTCAAAAGCAGAGTGTGTTTCTTGTAAGGCGAGCTAGCGTTTGTTTGCCAGTCCTAAATGGAGTTGAATCCCATGCAGTTTCTGGTCCTACGAGCAAGAGTTGTTTTCTGGTAAGAAGAGTCACTATTGTGCTCCCATTTTCCTACACAAAGCAAATAGCATGGGCGTCTGTTCCCAACATGTACAGTGTATTGGACTGAAGAGGATCTACTCTTCTTGTCAGTTTTCTAAGCAGAGTTGAACTAGATATGGCCCGTGTGTGTAGGAAGCACAGTTCTTTTGTTCTGAGCAAGCTCACTGTTCTGGCGCTATAAGAAACACAGTAGAGTAGAAGAGTGCTCTTTCCTCAAAAGCAGAGTGTGTTTCTTCTAAGGCGAGCTAGGGTTTGTTTCCCAGTCCTAAATGGAGTTGAATCACATGCAGTTTCTGGTCCTACAGGCAAGAGTTGTTTTCTGGTAAGAAGAGTCACTATTGAGCTCCCATTGTCATACACAGTGCAAATAGCTCTCGCATCTGCTCCCAGCAAATACATTGTATTGGACAGAAGAGGATCTACTGTTCTTGTCAGTTTCCTAAGGAGAGTTGAACTAGATATGCCCTGTGTGTTTAGGAAGCACAGTTCTTTTGTTCTGAGCAAGCTCACTCTTCTGGCCCTATAGGAAACACAGTAGAGTAGAAGAGTGCTCTTTTCTCAAAAGCAGAGTGTGTTTCTTGTAAGGCGAGCTAGCGTTTGTTTCCCAACCTAAATGGAGATGAATCACATGCAGTTTGTGGTCCTACTTGCAAGAGTTGTGTTCTGGTAAAAAGAGTCACTATTGTGCTTTCATTGCCATACACAGTGCAAATAGCACTCGCGTCTGATCCCAGCCAAGTACAGTGTATTGTACAGTAGAGGAGCTACTCTTCTTGTCAGTTTCCTAAGCAGAGTTGAACTAGATATGGCCCGTGTGTGTAAAAAGCACAGTTCTTTTGTTCTGAGCAAGCTCACTGTTCAGACCCCATAGGAAACACAGTAGAGTAGAAAAGTGCTCTTTTCTGAAAAGCAGAGTGTGTTTCTTGTAAGGCTAGCTAGTGTTTGTTTCCCAGTCAGAAACGGAGTTGAATCCCACTCAGTTTCTGGTTATACAAGCAAGAATTGTTTTCTGGTAAGAAGAGTCACTATTGTGCTCCCTTTGCCATACACAGTGCAAATAGCACTCGTTTCTGCTCCCAGCAAGTACAGTGTATTGAACTGAAGAGGAGCTACTATTGTTGTCAGTTTCCTAAGCAGAGTTGAACTAGATATGGACGGTGTGTGTAGGAAGCAAAGTTCTTTTGTTCTGAGCAAGCTCACTGTTCTGGCCCTTTAGGAAACACAGTAGAGTAGAAGAGTGCTCTTTTCTCAAAAGCAGAGTGTGTTTCTTCTAAGGCGAGCTAGCATTTTTTCCCAGTCCTAAATGAAGTTGAATCACATGCAGTTTCTTGTCCTATGAGCAAGAGTTTTTTTCTGGTAAGAAGAGTCACTATTGTGCTCCCATTGCAATACACAGTGCAAATAGCACTCAAGTATGTTCCCAGCAAGTACAGTGTATTGGACTGATGAGGACCTACTGTTCTTGTCAGTTTCCTAAGCAGAGTTGAACTAGATATGACCCGTGTGTGTAGGAAGGACATTAATTTTGTTCTGAGCAAGCTCACTGTTCAGACTCCATAGGAAACACAGTAGAATAGAAGAGTGCTTTTTTCTCAAAAGCAGAGTGTGTTTCTTGTAAGGTGAGCTAGCGTTTGTTTCCAAATCCTAAATGGAATTGAATCACATGCAGTTTTTGGTACTACAATCAAGAGTTGTTTTCTGGTAAAGAAAGTCACTATTGCGCTACCTTTGTCATACACAGTGCAAATAACACTCGCATCTGTTCCCAGCAAGTACAGTGTATTGGACTGAAGAGGAGCTACTGTTCTTGTCAGTTTCCTAAGCAGAGTTGAACTAGATATGTCCCGTTTGTGTAGGAAGCACAGTTCTTTTGTTCTGAGAAAGCTCACTGTTCTGGCCTTATAGGAAACACAGTAGAGTAGAAGAGTGCTCTTTTCTCAAAAGCAGACTGTGTTTCTTTTAAGGCAAGCTAGTGTTTGTTTCCCAGTCCTAAATGGAGTTGAATCCCATGCAGTTTCTGGTCCTACAAACAATAGTTGTTTTCTGGTATGAAGAGTCACTATTGTGCTCCCATTGTAATACACAGGGCAAATAGTACTGGCGTCTGTTCCCAGCATGTACAGAGTATTAGACTGAAGAGAATGTACTGTTCTTGTCAGTTTCCTAAGCAGAGTTGAACTAGATATGGCCCGTGTGTGTAGGAAGCACAGTTCTTTTGTTCTGAGCAAGCTCACTGTTCAGACCCCTTAGGAAACATAGTAGAGTAGAAGAGTACTCTTTTCTCAAAAGCAGAGTGTGTTTCTTGTAAGGCAAGCTAGCGTTTGTTTCCCAGTCCTAAATGGTGTTGAATCTCATGCAGTTTCTGGTCCTACTGCAAGAGTTGTTTTCTGGTAAGAAAAGTCACTATTGTGCTCCCATTGTCATACACAGTGCAAATAGCAATCACGTCTGTTCCCTGCAAGTACAGTGTATTGGACAGAAGAGGAGCTACTGTTCTTGTCAGTTTCCTAAGCAGAGTTGAACTACATATGGCCCGTGTGTATGAAGCACAGTTCTTTTGTTCTGAGCAAGCTCACTGTTCGGACCCCACAGGAAACACAGTAGAGTAGAAGAGTGCTCTTTTCTCAAAAGCAGAGTGTGTTTCTTCTAAGGCAAGCTAGCGTTTCTTTCCCAGTTAAATGGAGTTGAATCACATGCAGTTTCTGGTCCTACGAGCAAGAGGTGTTTTCTGGTAAGAACAGGCTCTATTGCGCTCCCATTGCCATACACAGTGCAAATAGCAATCGCGTCTGTTCCCAGCAAGTACAGTGTATTGGACTGAAGAGGAGCTACTGTTCTTGTCAGTTTCATAAGAAGACTTGAACTAGATATGGCCCGTGTCTGTAGGAAGCACAGTTCTTTTGTTCTGAGCAAGCTCACTGTTCTGGCCCTATAGGATACACAGTAGAGTAGAAGAGTGCTCTTTTCTCAAAAGCAGAGTGTGTTTCTTTTAAGGTGAGCTAACGTTTGTTTCCCAATCCTAAATGGAATTGAATCACATGCAGTTTTTGGTACTACGATCAAGAGTTGTTTTCTGGTAGGTAAGGAAAGTCACTATTGTGCTACCTTTGCCATACGCAGTGCAAATAGCACTCGTGTCTGTTCCCAGCAAGTACAGTGTATTGGACTGAAGAGGAGCTACTGTTCTGGTCAGTTTCCTAAGCAGAGTTGAACTAGATGTCCCGTTTGTGTAGGAAGCACAGTTCTCTTGTTCTAAGAAAGCTCACTGTTCTGGCCTTATAGGAAACACACTAGAGTAGAAAAGTGCTCTTTTCTCAAAAGCAGAGTGTGTTTCTTGTAAGGCAAGCTAGTGTTTGTTTCGCAGTCCTAAACGGAGTTGAATCCTATGCAGTTTCTGGTCCTACGAACAATAGATGTTTTCTGGTATGAAGAGACTCTATTGTGCTCCCATTGTCATACACAGGGCAAATAGCACTGGCGTCTGTTCCCAGCATGTACAGTGTATTAGACTGAAGAGAACCTACTCTTCTTGTCAGTTTCCTAAGAAGAGTTGAACTAGATATGGCCCGTGTGTGTAGGAAGCACAGTTCTTTTGTTCTGAGCAAGCTCACTGTTCTGGCCATACAGGAAACACAGTAGAGTAGAAGAGAGCTCTTTTCTCAAAAGCAGAGTGTGTTTCTTCTAAGGCAAGCTAGCGTTTCTTTCCCAGTTAAATGGAGTTGAATCACATGCAGTTTCTGGTCCTACAAGCAAGAGTTGTTTTCTGGTAAAAAGAGTCACTATGGAGCTCCCATTGTCATACACAGTGCAAATAGCACTCCCGTCTGCTCCCAGCAAGTACAGTGTATTGAACTGAAGAGGAGCTACTGTTGTTGTCAGTTTCCTAAGCAGAGTTGAACTAGATATGGCCCGTGTGTGTAGGAAGCACAGTTCTTTTGTTCTGAGCAAGCTCACTGTTCAGACCCCTTAGGAAACATACTAGAGTAGAAGAGTACTCTTTTCTCAAAAGCAGAGTGTGTTTCTTGTAAGGCAAGCTAGCGTTTGTTTCCCAGTCCTAAATGGAGTTGAATCACATGCAGTTTCTGGTCCTACTGCAAGAGTTGTTTTCTGGTAAGAACAGTCACTATTGTGCTCCCATTGTCATACACAGTGCAAATAGCAATCACGTCTGTACCCTGCAAGTACAGTGTATTGGACAGAAGAGGAGCTACTGTTCTTGTCAGTTTCCTAATAAGAGTTGAACTAGATATGGCCCGTGTGTATGAAGCACAGTTCTTTTGTTCTGAGCAAGCTCACTGTTCGGACCCCATAGGAAACACAGTAGAGTAGAAGAGTGCTCTTTTCTCAAAAGCAGAGTGTGTTTCTTGTAAGGCGAGCTAGTGTTTGTTTCCCAATCCTAAATGGAGTTGAATCCCATGCAGATTCTGGTCCTATGAGCAAGAGTTGTTTTCTGGTAAGAAGATTCACTATTGTACTCCCATTGTCATACACAGGGCAAATAGCACTGGCGTCTGTTCCCAGCATGTACAGTGTATTGGACTGAAGAGGATCTACTGTTCTTGTCAGTTTCCTAAGCAGAGTTGAACTTGATATGGCCCGTGTGTGTAGGAAGCACAGTTCTTATGTTCTGAGCAATCTCACTGTTCTGGCCATTTAGGAAACACAGTAGAGTAGAAGAGTGCTCTTTTCTCAAATGCAGAGTGTGTTTCTTTAAAGGCTAGCTAGTGTTTGTTTCCCAGTCTGAAACGGAGTTGAATCCCATGCAGTTTCTGGTCCTACGAGCAAGAGTTGTTTTCTGGTAAGAAGAGTCACTATTGCGCTCCCATTGCCATACACAGTGCAAATAGCCCTCGCATCTGCTCCCAGCAAGTACAGTGTATTGGACTGAAGAGGAGCTACTATTGTTGTCAGTTTCCTAAGCAGAGTTGAACTAGATATGGACGGTGTGTGTAGGAAGCACAGTTCTTTTGTTCTGAGCAAGCTCATTGTTCTGGCCCTTTAGCAAACACAGTAGAGTAGAAGAGTGCTCTTTTCTCAAAAGCAGAGTGTGTTTCTTGTAAGGCGAGCTAGCGTTTGTTTCCCAGTCCTAAATGAAGTTGAATCACATGCACTTTCTGGTCCTATGAGCAAGAGTTTTTTTTGGTAAGAAGAGTCACTATTGTGCTACCATTGCAATACACAGTGCAAATAGCACTCGCTTCTGTTCCCAGCAAGTACAGTGTATTAGACTGAAGAAGACCTACTGTTCTTGTCAGTTTCCTTAGCAGAGTTTAACTACATATGACACGTGTGTGTAGTAAGGACATTTCTTTTGTTCTGAGCAAGCTCACTGTTCAGACTCCATAGGAAACACAGTAGAGTAGAAGAGTGCTCTTTTCTCAAAAGCAGAGTGTGTTTCTTGTAAGGCTAGCTAGTGTTTGTTTTCCAGTCAGAAACAGAGTTGAATCACACGCAGTTTCTGGTCCTATGAGCAAGAGTTGTTTTCTGGTAAGAAGAGTCACTCTTGCGCTCCCATTGCCATACACAGTGCAAATAGCACTCGCGTCTGCTCCCAGCAAGTACAGTGTATTGGACTGAAGAGGAGCTACTGTTCTTGTCAGTTTCCTAAGCAGAGTTGAACTAGATGTGGCCCGTGTGTGTAGGAATCACAGTTCTTTTGTTCTGAGCAAGCTCACTGTTCTGACCCTATAGGAAACACTGTAGAGTAGAAGAGTGCTCTTTTTTCAAAAGCAGAGTGTGTTTCTTGTAAAGGAAGCTAGCGTTTGTTTCGCAGTTTTAAATGGAGTTGAATCACATGCAGTTTCTGGTCCTACGAGCAAGAGTTGTTTTCTGGTAGGGAAAGTCACTATCGCGCTCCCTTAGCCACACACAGTGCATATAGCACTCGCGTATGTTCCCAGCAAGTACAGTGTATTGGAAAGAAGAGGATATACTGTTCTTGACAGTTCCCTAAGCAGAGTGGAACTAGATATGACCCGTGTGTGTAGGAAGCACAGTTCTTTTTTCTGAGCAAGCTCACGGTTTCGAGCCCATAGGAAACACAGTAGAGTAGAAGAGTGCTCTTTTCTCAAAATCATAGTGTGTTTCTTGTAAGGCGAGCTAGCGTTTGTTTCCCAGTCATAAATGGAGTTGAATCACATGCAGTTTCTGGTCCTATGAGTAAGAGTTTTTTTCTGTTAAGAAGAGTCACTATTATGCTCCCATTGTCATACACAGCACAAATAGCACTGTCGTCTGTTCCCAACATGTACAATGTATTGGACTGAAGAGGATCTACTGTTCTTGTCAGTTTCCAAAGCAGAGTTGAACTAGATATGGCCCGTGTGTGTAGGAAGCACAGTTCTATTGTTCTGAGCAAGCTCACTGTTCTGGCCCTATAGGAAACACAGTAGAGTAGAAGAGTACTCTTTTCTCAAAAGCAGAGTGTGATTCTTGTAAGGCTAGCTAGTGTTTGTTTCCCAGTCAGAAACAAAGTTGAATCCCATGCAGTTTCTGGTCCTAAGAGCAGGAGATGTTTTCTGGTAAGAAGAGTCACTATTGAGCTCCCAATGTCATATACAGTGCAAATAGCTCTCGCGTGTGCTCCCAGGAAGTACAGTGTATTGGACTGAAGAGGAGCTTCTATTCCTTTCAGTTTCCTAAGCAGATTTGACCTACATATGGCCGGTGTGTGTAGGAAGCACAGTTCTTTTGTTCTGAGCAAGCTCACTGTTCAGACCCCATAGGAAACACAGTAGAGTAGAAGAGTACTCTTTTCTCAAAAGCTGAGTGTATTTCTTGTAAGGCAAGCTAGTGTTTGTTTCCCAGTCCTAAATGGAGTTGAATCACATGCAGTTTTTGGTCCTACAAGCAAGAGTTGTTTTCTGGTAAGAAGAGTCACTATTGCGCTCCCATTGCCATACACAGTGCAAATAGCACTCGCGTCTGCTCCTACTCAGTACAGTGTATTGGACTGAAGAGGAGCTACTGTTCTTGTCAGTTTCCTAAGCAGAGTTGAACTAGATATGGCCCGTGTGTAGGAAGCACAGTTCTTTTGTTCCCAGCAAGCTCACTCTTCTGGCCCTTTAAGAACACAGTAGAGTAGAAGAATGCTCTTTTCTCAAAAGCAGAGTGTGTTTCTTGTAAGGGGAGCTAACGTTTGTTTCCCAGTCCTAAATGGAATTGAATCACATGCAGTTTCTGGTACTACGAGCAACAGTTGTTTTCTGGTAAGGAAAGTCACTATGGTGCTCCCTTTGCCATACACAGTGCAAATAGCACTCGCGTCTGCTCCCAGCAAGTACAGTGTATTGGACTGAAGAAGAGCTACTGTTCTTGTCAGTTTCCAAAGTAGAGTTTAACTAGATATGGCCCATGTGTGTTGGAAGCACAGTTCTTTTGTTCTGAGCAAGCTCACTGTTCGGACCCCATAGGAAACACAGTAGAGTAGAAGAGTGCTCATTTCTCAAAAGCAGAGTGTGTTTCTTGTAAGGCAAGCTAGCGTTTGTTTCCCAGTCCTAAATGGAGTTGAATCCCATGCAGTTTCTGGTCCTATGAGCAAGAGTTGTTATCTGGTAAGAAGAGTCACTATTGTGCTCCCAATGTCATACACAGGTTAAATAGCACGGGCGTCTGTTCCCAGCATGTACAGTGTATTGGACTGAATAGGATCTACTGTTCTTGTCAGTTTCCTAAGCAGAGTTGAACTAGATATGGCCCGTGTGTGTAGGAAGCACAGTTCTTTTGTTCTGAGCAAGCTCACTGTTCTGGCCCTATAAGAAACACAGTAGAGTAGAAGAGTGCTCTTTTCTCAAAAGCAGAGTGTGTTTCTTCTAAGGCGAGCTAGGGTTTGTTTCCCAGTCCTAAATGGAGTTGAATCACATGCAGTTTCTGGTCCTACAGGCAAGAGTTTTTTTCTGGTAGGAAGAGTCACTATTACGCTCACATTGTCATACACAGGGCAAATAGCACTGGCGTCTGTTCCCAACATGTACAGTGTATTGGACTGAAGAGGATCTACTGTTCTTGTCAGTTTCCTAAGCAGAGTTGAACTAGATATGGCCCGTGTGTGTAGGAAGCACAGTTCTTTTGTTCTGAGCAAGCTCACTGTTCGGACCCCATAGGAAACACAGTACAGTAGGCGAGTGCTCTTTTCTCAAAAGCAGATTATGTTTCTTGTAAGGCTAGCTAGTGTTTGTTTCCCAGTCAGAAACAGAGTTGAATCACATGCAGTTTCTGGTCCTACGAGCAAGAGTTGTTTTCTGGTAAGAAGAGTCACTATTGTGCTCCCATTGCCATACACAGTGCAAATAGCACTCGCATCTACTCCCAGCAAGTACAGTGTATTGGACTGAAGAGGAGCTACTGTTCTGGTGAGTTTCCTAAGCAGAGTTGAACTAGATGTCCCGTTTGTGTAGGAAGCACAGTTCTCTTGTTCTAAGAAAGCTCACTGTTCTGGCCTTATAGGAAACACACTAGAGTAGAAGAGTGCTCTTTTCTCAAAAGCAGAGTGTGTTTCTTGTAAGGCAAGCTAGTGTTTGTTTCGCAGTCCTAAATGGAGTTGAATCCTATGCAGTTTCTGGTCCTACGAACAATAGTTGTTTTCTGGTATGAAGAGACTCTATTGTGCTCCCATTGTCATACACAGGGCAAATAGCACTGGCGTCTGTTCCCAGCATGTACAGTGTATTAGACTGAAGAGAACCTACTGTTCTTGTCAGTTTCCTAAGCAGAGTTGAACTAGATATGGCCCGTGTGTGTAGGAAGCACAGGTCTTTTGTTCTGAGCAAGCTCACTGTTCTGGCCATACAGGAAACACAGTAGAGTAGAAGAGAGCTCTTTTCTCAAAGCAGAGTGTGTTTCTTCTAAGGCAAGCTAGCGTTTCTTTCCCAGTTAAATGGAGTTGAATCACATGCAGTTTCTGGTCCTACAAGCAAGAGTTGTTTTCTGGTAAAAAGAGTCACTATGGAGCTCCCATTGTCATACACAGTGCAAATAGCACTCCCGTCTGCTCCCAGCAAGTACAGTGTATTGAACTGAAGAGGAGCTACTGTTGTTGTCAGTTTCCTAAGCAGAGTTGAACTAGATATGGCCCGTGTGTGTAGGAAGCACAGTTCTTTTGGTCTGAGCAACCTCACTGTTCAGACCCCTTATGAAACATAGTAGAGTAGAAGAGTACTCTTTTCTCAAAAGCAGAGTGTGTTTCTTGTAAGGCAAGCTAGCGTTTGTTTCCCAGTCCTAAATGGAGTTGAATCACATGCAGTTTCTGGTCCTACTGCAAGAGTTGTTTTCTGGTAAGAACAGTCACTATTGTGCTCCCTTTGTCATACACAGTGCAAATAGCAATCACGTCTGTTCCCTGCAAGTACAGTGTATTGGACAGAAGAGGAGCTACTGTTCTTGTCAGTTTCCTAATAAGAGTTGAACTAGATATGGCCCTTGTGTATGAAGCACAGTTCTTTTGTTCTGAGCAAGCTCACTGTTCGGACCCCATAGGAAACACAGTAGAGTAGAAGAGTGCTCTTTTCTCAAAAGCAGAGTGTGTTTCTTGTAAGGCGAGCTAGTGTTTGTTTCCCAATCCTAAATGGAGTTGAATCCCATGCAGATTCTGGTCCTACGAGCAAGAGTTGTTTTCTGGTAAGAAGATTCACTATTGTACTCCCATTGTGATACACAGGGCAAATAGCACTGGCGTCTGTTCCCAGCATGTACAGTGTATTGGACTGAAGAGGATCTACTGTTCTTGTCAGTTTCCTAAGCAGAGTTGAACTTGATATGGCCCGTGTGTGTAGGAAGCACAGTTCTTATGTTCTGAGCAATCTCACTGTTCTGGCCATTTAGGAAACACAGTAGAGTAGAAGAGTGCTCTTTTCTCAAATGCAGAGTGTGTTTCTTTAAAGGCTAGCTAGTGTTTGTTTCCCAGTCTGAAACGGAGTTGAATCCCATGCAGTTTCTGGTCCTACGAGCAAGAGTTGTTTTCTGGTAAGAAGAGTCACTATTGCGCTCCCATTGCCATACACAGTGCAAATAGCCCTCGCATCTGCTCCCAGCAAGTACAGTGTATTGGAATGAAGAGGAGCTACTATTGTTGTCAGTTTCCTAAGCAGAGTTGAACTAGATATGGACGGTCTGTGTAGGAAGCACAGTTCTTTTGTTCTGAGCAAGCTCATTGTTCTGGCCCTTTAGCAAACACAGTAGAGTAGAAGAGTGCTCTTTTCTCAAAAGCAGAGTGTGTTTCTTGTAAGGCGAGCTAGGGTTTGTTTCCCAGTCCTAAATGAAGTTGAATCACATGCACTTTCTGGTCCTATGAGCAAGAGTTTTTTTCTGGTAAGATGAGTCACTATTTTGCTACCATTGCAATACACAGTGCAAATAGCACTCGCTTCTGTTCCCAGCAAGTACAGTGTATTAGACTGAAGAAGACCTACTGTTCTTGTCAGTTTCCTTAGCAGAGTTGAACTAGATATGGCCCGTGTGTGTAGGAAGCACAGTTCTTTTGTTCTGAGCAAGCTCACTGTTCAGACTCCATAGGAAACACAGTAGAGTAGAAGAGTGCTCTTTTCTCAAAAGCAGAGTGTGTTTCTTGTAAGGCTAGCTAGTGTTTGTTTTCCAGTCCGAAACGGAGTTGAATCACACGCAGTTTCTGGTTCTATGAGCAAGAGTTGTTTTCTAGTAAGAAGAGTCACTCTTGTGCTCCCATTGCCATACACAGTGCAAATAGCACTCGCGTCTGCTCCCAGCAAGTACAGTGTATTGGACTGAAGAGGAGCTACTGTTCTTGTCAGTTTCCTAAGCAGAGTTGAACTAGATGTGGCCCGTGTGTGTAGGAAGCACAGTTCTTTTGTTCTGAGCAAGCTCACTGTTCTGACCATATAGGAAACAGTGTAGAATAGAAGAGTGCTCTTTTCTCAAAAGCAGAGTGTGTTTCTTGTAAAGGAAGCTAGCGTTTGTTTCGCAGTTTTAAATGGAGTTGAATCACATGCAGTTTCTGGTCCTCCGAGCAAGGGTTGTTTTCTGGTAGGGAAAGTCACTAACGCGCTCCCTTAGCCACACACAGTGCAAATAGCACTCGCGTATGTTCCCAGCAAGTACAGTGTATTGGAAAGAAGAGGATATACTGTTCTTGACAGTTCCCTCAGCAGAGTGGAACTAGATATGACCCGTGTGTTTAGGAAGCACAGTTCTTTTTTCTGAGCAAGCTCACGGTTTCGAGCCCATAGGAAACACAGTAGAGTAGAAGAGTGCTCTTTTCTCAAAATCATAGTGTGTTTCTTGTAAGGCGAGCTAGCGTTTGTTTCCCAGTCCTAAATGGAGTTGAATCACATGCAGTTTCTGGTCCTATGAGTAAGAGTTTTTTTCAGTTAAGAAGAGTCACTATTACGCTCCCATTGTCATACACAGCGCAAATAGCACTGTCGTCTGTTCCCAGCATGTACAATGTATTGGACTGAAGAGGATTTACTGTTCTTGTCTGTTTCCAAAGCAGAGTTGAATGAGATATGGCCCGTTTGTGTAGGAACCACAGTTCTTTTGTTCTGAGCAAGCTCACTCTTCTGGCCCTATAGGAAACACAGTAGAGTAGAAGAGTGCTCTTTTCTCAAAAGCAGAGTGTGTTTCTTGTAAGGCGAGCTAGCGTTTGTTTGCCAGTCCTAAATGGAGTTGAATCCCATGCAGTTTCTGGTCCTACGAGCAAGAGTTGTTTTCTGGTAAGAAGAGTCACTATTGCGCTCCCATTGTCATACACAGGGCAAATAGCACTGGCATCCTTTCCAAGCATGTACAGTGTGTTAGACTGACGAGGATCTACTGTTCTTGTCAGTTTCCTAAGCAGAGATGAACTAGATATGGCCCGTGTGTATAGGAAGCACAGTTCTTTTGTTCTGAGCAAGCTCACTGTTCTGGCCCTATAGGAAACACAGTAGAGTAGAAGAGTGCTCTTTTCTCAAAAGCAGAGTGTGTTTCTTGTAAGGCGAGCTAGCGTTTGTTTCCCAGTCCTAAATGGAGTTGAATCCCATGCAGTTTCTGGTCCTATGAGCAAGAGTTGTTTTCTGGTAAGAAGAGTCACTATTGTGCTCCCATTGTCATACACAGGGCAAATAGCACTGGCATCTGTTCCCAGCATGTACAGTGTGTTAGACTGAAGAGGATCTACTGTTCTTGTCAGTTTCCTAAGCAGAGTTGAACTAGATATGGCCCGTGTGTATAAGAAGCACAGTTCTATTGTTCTGAGCAAGCTCACTGTTCTGGCCCTATAGGAAACACAGTAGAGTAGAAGAGTGCTCTTTTCTCAAAAGCAGAGTGTGTTTCTTGTAAGGCAAGCTAGCGTTTGTTTCCCAGTCATAAATGGAGTTGAATCACATGCAGTTTCTGGTCCTACGAGCAAGAGTTGTTTTCTGGTAAAAAGAGTCACTATTGTGCTCCCTTTTCCATACACAGTGCAAATAGCACTCGCGTCTGTTCCCAGCTAGTACAGTGTATTCTACAGTAGAGGAGCTACTGCTCTTGTCAGTGTCCTAGACAGAGTTGAACTAGATATATCCCGTGTGTGTAGGAAGCACAGTTCTTTTGTTCTGAGCAAGCTCACTGTTCTGGCCCACTAGGAAACACAGTAGAGCAGAAGAGTGCTCTTTTCTCAAAAGCGTAGTGTGTTTCTTGCAAGGCAAGCTAGCGTTTTTTCCCAGTCCTAAATGGAGTTGAATCCCATGCAGTTTCTGGTCCTACAAGCAAGAGTTGTTTTCTGGTAAGAAGATTCACTATTGTGCTCCCATTGTCATACACAGGGCAAATAGCAAGGGCGTCTGTTCCCAGCATGAAAAGTGTATTGGACTGAAGAGGATCTACTCTTCTTGTCAGTTTCCAAACAGAGTTGAACTAGATATGGCCCGTGTGTGTAGGAAGAACAGTTCTTTTGTTCTGAGCAACCTCACTGTTCAGACACTATAGGAAACACTGTAGAGTAGAAGAGTGCTCTTTTCTCAAAAGCAGAGTGTTTTTCTTCTAAGGCGAGCTATGGTTTGTTTCCCAGTCCTAAATGGAGTTGAATCACATGCAGTTTCTGGTCCTACAGGCAAGAGTTGTTTTCTGGTGGGAAGAGTCACTATTGAGCTCCCATTGTCATACACAGTGCAAATACCTCTCACGTCTGCTCCCAGCAAGTACATTGTATTAGACAGAAGAGGAGCTACTGTTCTTGTCAGTTTCCTAAGCAGAGTTGAACTAGATATGGCCCGTGTGTGTAGGAAGCACAGTTCTTTTGTTCTGAGCAAGCTCACTGTTCGGACCCCATAGGAAACACAGTAAAGTAGGCGAGTGCTTTTTTCTCAAAAGCAGAGTGTGTTTCTTGTAAGGCTGGCTAGTGTTTGTTTTCCAGTCAGAAACAGAGTTGAATCACACGCAGTTTCTGGTCCTACGAGCAAGAGTTGTTTTCTGGTAAGAAGAGTCACTATTGCGCTCCCATTTCCATACACAGTGCAAATAGCACTCGCATCTGCTCCCAGCAAGTACAGTGTATTGGACTGAAGAGGAGCTACTGTTCTTGTCAGTTTCCTAAGCAGAGTTGAACTAGATGTGGCCCGTTTTTGTAGGAAGCACAGTTCTTTTGTTCTGAGCAAGCTCACTGTTCAGACCCTATAGGAAACACTGTAGAGTAGAAGAGTGTTCTTTTCTCAAAAGCAGAGTGTGTTTCTTGTAAAGGAGCTAGCGTTTGTTGCCCAGGTTTAAATGGAGTTGAATCACATGCAGTTTCTGGTCCTACAAGCAAGAGTTGTTTTCTGGTAAGGAAAGTCACTATTGCGCTCCCTTAGCCACACACAGTGCAAATAGCACTCGTGTATGTTCCCAGCAAGTACAGTGTATTGGAAAGAAGAGGATATACTGTTCTTGTCAGTTTCCTAAGCAGAGTGGAACTAGATATGACCCGTGTGTGTAGGAAGCACAGTTCTTTTTTCTGAGCAAGCTCACGGTTCCGAGCCCATAGGAAACACAGTAGAGTAGAAGAGTGCTCTTTTCTCAAAATCATAGTGTGTTTCTTGTAAGGCAAGCTAGCGTTTGTTTCACAGTCCTAAATGGAGTTGAATCACATGCAGTTTCTGGTCCTATGAGTAAGAGTTTTTTTCTGTTAAGAAGAGTCACTATTACGCTCCCATTTTCATACACAGCGCAAATAGCACTGTCGTCTGTTCCCAGCATGTACAATGTATTGGACTGAAGAGGATCTACTGTTCTTGTCAGTTTCCAAAGCAGAGTTGAACGAAATATGCCCCATTTGTGTAGGAACCACAGTTCTTTTGTTCTGAGCAAGCTCACTATTCTGGCCCTATAGGAAACAGAGTAGAGTAGAAGAGTGCTCTTTTCTCAAAAGCAGAGTGTGTTTCTTGTAAGGCGAGCTAGCGTTTGTTTGCCAGTCCTAAATGGAGTTGAATCCCAAGCAGTTTCTGGAATTACGAGCAAGAGTTGTTTTCTGGTAAGAAGAGTCACTATTGTGCTCCCATTGTCATACACAGGGCAAATAGCACTGGCATCTGTTCCCAGCATGTACAGTGTGTTAGACTGAAGAGGATCTACTGTTCTTGTCAGTTTCCTAAGCAGAGATTAACTAGATATGGCCCGTGTGTATAGGAAGTACAGTTCTTTTTTTCTGAGCAAGCTCACTGTTCTGGCCCTATAGGAAACACAGTAGAGTAGAAGAGTGCTCTTTTCTCAAAAGCAGAGTGTGTTTCTTGCAAGGCAAGCTAGCGTTTGTTTCCCAGTCCTAAATGGAGTTGAATCCCATTCAGTTTCTGGTCCTACGAGCAAGAGTTGTTTTCTGGTAAGAAGAGTCACTATTGCGCTCCCATTGTCATACACAGGGCAAATAGCACTGGCATCCTTTCCAAGCATGTACAGTGTGTTAGACTGACGAGGATCTACTGTTCTTGTCAGTTTCCTAAGCAGAGATGAACTAGATATGGCCCGTGTGTATAGGAAGCACAGTTCTTTTGTTCTGAGCAAGCTCACTGTTCTGGCCCTATAGGAAACACAGTAGAGTAGAAGAGTGCTCTTTTCTCAAAAGCAGAGTGTGTTTCTTGTAAGGCGAGCTAGCGTTTGTTTCCCAGTCCTAAATGGAGTTGAATCCCATGCAGTTTCTGGTCCTATGAGCAAGAGTTGTTTTCTGGTAAGAAGAGTCACTATTGTGCTCCCATTGTCATACACAGGGCAAATAGCACTGGCATCTGTTCCCAGCATGTACAGTGTGTTAGACTGAAGAGGATCTACTGTTCTTGTCAGTTTCCTAAGCAGAGTTGAACTAGATATGGCCCGTGTGTATAAGAAGCACAGTTCTATTGTTCTGAGCAAGCTCACTGTTCTGGCCCTATAGGAAACACAGTAGAGTAGAAGAGTGCTCTTTTCTCAAAAGCAGAGTGTGTTTCTTGTAAGGCAAGCTAGCGTTTGTTTCCCAGTCATAAATGGAGTTGAATCACATGCAGTTTCTGGTCCTACGAGCAAGAGTTGTTTTCTGGTAAAAAGAGTCACTATTGTGCTCCCTTTTCCATACACAGTGCAAATAGCACTCGCGTCTGTTCCCAGCTAGTACAGTGTATTCTACAGTAGAGGAGCTACTGCTCTTGTCAGTGTCCTAGACAGAGTTGAACTAGATATATCCCGTGTGTGTAGGAAGCACAGTTCTTTTGTTCTGAGCAAGCTCACTGTTCTGGCCCACTAGGAAACACAGTAGAGCAGAAGAGTGCTCTTTTCTCAAAAGCGTAGTGTGTTTCTTGCAAGGCAAGCTAGCGTTTTTTCCCAGTCCTAAATGGAGTTGAATCCCATGCAGTTTCTGGTCCTACAAGCAAGAGTTGTTTTCTGGTAAGAAGATTCACTATTGTGCTCCCATTGTCATACACAGGGCAAATAGCAAGGGCGTCTGTTCCCAGCATGAAAAGTGTATTGGACTGAAGAGGATCTACTCTTCTTGTCAGTTTCCAAACAGAGTTGAACTAGATATGGCCCGTGTGTGTAGGAAGAACAGTTCTTTTGTTCTGAGCAACCTCACTGTTCAGACACTATAGGAAACACTGTAGAGTAGAAGAGTGCTCTTTTCTCAAAAGCAGAGTGTTTTTCTTCTAAGGCGAGCTATGGTTTGTTTCCCAGTCCTAAATGGAGTTGAATCACATGCAGTTTCTGGTCCTACAGGCAAGAGTTGTTTTCTGGTGGGAAGAGTCACTATTGAGCTCCCATTGTCATACACAGTGCAAATACCTCTCACGTCTGCTCCCAGCAAGTACATTGTATTAGACAGAAGAGGAGCTACTGTTCTTGTCAGTTTCCTAAGCAGAGTTGAACTAGATATGGCCCGTGTGTGTAGGAAGCACAGTTCTTTTGTTCTGAGCAAGCTCACTGTTCGGACCCCATAGGAAACACAGTAAAGTAGGCGAGTGCTTTTTTCTCAAAAGCAGAGTGTGTTTCTTGTAAGGCTGGCTAGTGTTTGTTTTCCAGTCAGAAACAGAGTTGAATCACACGCAGTTTCTGGTCCTACGAGCAAGAGTTGTTTTCTGGTAAGAAGAGTCACTATTGCGCTCCCATTTCCATACACAGTGCAAATAGCACTCGCATCTGCTCCCAGCAAGTACAGTGTATTGGACTGAAGAGGAGCTACTGTTCTTGTCAGTTTCCTAAGCAGAGTTGAACTAGATGTGGCCCGTTTTTGTAGGAAGCACAGTTCTTTTGTTCTGAGCAAGCTCACTGTTCAGACCCTATAGGAAACACTGTAGAGTAGAAGAGTGTTCTTTTCTCAAAAGCAGAGTGTGTTTCTTGTAAAGGAGCTAGCGTTTGTTGCCCAGGTTTAAATGGAGTTGAATCACATGCAGTTTCTGGTCCTACAAGCAAGAGTTGTTTTCTGGTAAGGAAAGTCACTATTGCGCTCCCTTAGCCACACACAGTGCAAATAGCACTCGTGTATGTTCCCAGCAAGTACAGTGTATTGGAAAGAAGAGGATATACTGTTCTTGTCAGTTTCCTAAGCAGAGTGGAACTAGATATGACCCGTGTGTGTAGGAAGCACAGTTCTTTTTTCTGAGCAAGCTCACGGTTCCGAGCCCATAGGAAACACAGTAGAGTAGAAGAGTGCTCTTTTCTCAAAATCATAGTGTGTTTCTTGTAAGGCAAGCTAGCGTTTGTTTCACAGTCCTAAATGGAGTTGAATCACATGCAGTTTCTGGTCCTATGAGTAAGAGTTTTTTTCTGTTAAGAAGAGTCACTATTACGCTCCCATTTTCATACACAGCGCAAATAGCACTGTCGTCTGTTCCCAGCATGTACAATGTATTGGACTGAAGAGGATCTACTGTTCTTGTCAGTTTCCAAAGCAGAGTTGAACGAAATATGCCCCATTTGTGTAGGAACCACAGTTCTTTTGTTCTGAGCAAGCTCACTATTCTGGCCCTATAGGAAACAGAGTAGAGTAGAAGAGTGCTCTTTTCTCAAAAGCAGAGTGTGTTTCTTGTAAGGCGAGCTAGCGTTTGTTTGCCAGTCCTAAATGGAGTTGAATCCCAAGCAGTTTCTGGAATTACGAGCAAGAGTTGTTTTCTGGTAAGAAGAGTCACTATTGTGCTCCCATTGTCATACACAGGGCAAATAGCACTGGCATCTGTTCCCAGCATGTACAGTGTGTTAGACTGAAGAGGATCTACTGTTCTTGTCAGTTTCCTAAGCAGAGATTAACTAGATATGGCCCGTGTGTATAGGAAGTACAGTTCTTTTTTTCTGAGCAAGCTCACTGTTCTGGCCCTATAGGAAACACAGTAGAGTAGAAGAGTGCTCTTTTCTCAAAAGCAGAGTGTGTTTCTTGCAAGGCAAGCTAGCGTTTGTTTCCCAGTCCTAAATGGAGTTGAATCCCATGCAGTTTCTTGTCCTACGAGCAAGAGTTGTTTTATGGTAAGAAGAGTCACTATTGTGCTCCCATTGCCATACACAGGGCAAATAGCACTCGCGTCTGCTCCAAGCAAGTACAGTGTATTGGACTGAAGAGGAGCTACTGTTCTTGTCAGTTTCCTAAGCAGAGTTGAACTAGATATGGCCCGTGTGTGTAGGAAGCAAAGTTCTTTTGTTCTGAGCAAGCTCACTGTTCTGGCCCTATAGGAAACACAGTAGAGTAGAAGAGTGCTCTTTTCTCAAAAGCAGAGTGTGTTTCTTGTAAGTCGAGCTAGCATTTGTTTCCCAGTCCTAAATGGAGTTGAATCACATGCAGTTTCTGGTCCTACGAGCAAGAGTTGTTTTCTGGTAAAAAGAGTCACTATTGTGCTCCCATTTCCATTCACAGTGCAAATAGAACTCGCGTCTGTTCCCAGCAAGTACAGTGTATTGTACAGTAGAGGAGCTACTGTTCTTTTCAGTGTCTTAAACAGAGTTGAACTAGATATGGCCCGTGTGTGTAGGAAGCACAGTTCTTTTGTTCTGAGCAAGCTCACTGTTCTGGCCCTTTAGAAAACACAGTAGAGCAGAAGAGTGCTCTTTTCTCAAAAGCAGAGTGTGTTTCTTGTAAGGCGAGCTAGCGTTTGTTTCCCAGTCCTAAATGGAATTGAATCACATGCAGTTTCTGGTACTATGAGCAAGAGTTGTTTTCTAGTAAGGAAAGTCACTATTGTGCTCCCATTGCCATACACAGTGCAAATAGCACTCGGGTCTGCTCCCAGCAAGTACAGTGTATTGGACTGCAGAGGAGCTACTGTTCTTGTCAGTTTCCGAAGCAGAGTTGAACTAGATATGGCCCATGTGTGTAGGAAGCACAGTTCTTTTGTTCTGAGCAAGCTCACTGTTCGGACCCCATAGGAAACACAGTAGAGTAGAAGAGTGCTCTCTTCTGAAATACGTAGTGTGTTTCTTGCAAGGCAAGCTAGCGTTTTTTCCCAGTCCTAAATGGAGTTGAATCCCATGCAGTTTCTGGTCCTACAAGCAAGAGTTGTTTTCTGGTAAGAAGATTCACTATTGTGCTCCCATTGTCATACACAGGGCAAATGGCACAGGCGTCTGTTCCCAGCATGTAAAGTGTATTGGACTGTAGAGGATCTACTCTTCTTGTCAGTTTCCTAAGCAGAGTTGAACTAGATGTGGCCCGTTTGTTAGGAAGCACAGTTCTTTTGTTCTGAGCAAGCTCACTGTTCAGACCCTATAGGAAACACTGTAGAGTAGAAGAGTGCTCTTTTCTCAGAAGCAGAGTGTGTTTCTTGTAAAGGAAGCTAGCGTTTGTTTCCCAGGTTTAAATGGAGTTGAATCACATGCAGTTTCTGGTCCTACGAGCAAGAGTTGTTTTCTGGAAAGGAAAGTCACTATTGCGCTCCCTTTGCCATACACAGTGCAAATAGCACTCGTGTATGTTCCCAGCAAGTACAGTGTATTGGAAAGAAGAGGATATACTGTTCTTGTCAGTTTCCTAAGCAGAGTGGAACTAGATATGACCCGTGTGTGTAGGAAGCACAGTTCTTTTTTCTGAGCAAGCTCACGGTTCCGAGCCCATAGGAAACACAGTAGAGTAGAAGAGTGCTCTTTTCTCAAAATCATAGTGTGTTTCTTGTAAGGCGAGCTAGCGTTTGTTTCCCAGTCCTAAATGGAGTTGAATCACATGCAGTTTCTGGTCCTACAGGCAAAAGTTGTTTTCTGGTGGGAAGAGTCACTATTGAGCTCCCATTGTCATACACAGTGCAAATACCTCTCACGTCTGCTCCCAGCAAGTACATTGTATTAGACAGAAGAGGAGCTACTGTTCTTGTCAGTTTCCTAAGCAGAGTTGAACTAGATATGGCCCGTGTGTGTAGGAAGCACAGTTCTTTTGTTCTGAGCAAGCTCACTGTTCGGACCCCATAGGAAACACAGTAGAGTAGGCAAGTGCTTTTTTCTCAAAAGCAGAGTGTGTTTCTTGTAAGGCTGGCTAGTGTTTGTTTCCCAGTCAGAAACAGAGTTGAATCACACGCAGTTTCTGGTCCTACGAGCAAGAGTTGTTTTCTGGTAAGAAGAGTCACTATTGCGCTCCCATTGCCATACACAGTGCAAATAGCACTCGCGTCTGCTCCCAGCAAGTACAGTGTATTGGACTGAAGAGGAGCTACTGTTCTTGTCAGTTTCCTAAGCAGAGTTGAACGAGATATGGCCCGTTTGTGTAGGAACCACAGTTCTTTTGTTCTGAGCAAGCTCACTATTCTGGCACTACAGGAAACACAGTAGAGTAGAAGAGTGCTCTTTTCTCAAAAGCAGAGTGTGTTTCTTGTAAGGCGAGCTAGCGTTTGTTTGCCAGTCCTAAATGGATTTGAATCCCATGCAGTTTCTGGTCTTACGAGCAAGAGTTGTTTTCTGGTAAGAAGAGTCACTATTGCGCTCCCATTGTCATACACAGGGCAAATAGCACTGGCATCTGTTCCCAGCATGTACAGTGTGTTAGACTGAAGAGGATCTACTGTTCTTGTCAGTTTCCTAAGCAGAGATGAACTAGATATGGCCCGTGTGTATAGGAAGTACAGTTCTTTATTTCTGAGCAAGCTCACTCTTCTGGCCTTATAGGAAACACAGTAGAGTAGAAGAGTGCTCTTTTCTCAAAAGCAGAGTGTGTTTCTTGTAAGGCGAGCTAGCGTTTGTTTCCCAGTCTTAAGTGGAGTTGAATCCCATGCAGTTTCTGGTCCTACAAGCAAGAGTTGTTTTCTGGTAAGAAGAGTCACTATTGCGCTCCCATTGCCATACACAGTGCAAATAGCACTCGCGTCTGCTCCCAGCAAGTACAGTGTATTGGACTGAAGAGGAGCTACTGTTCTTGTCAGTTTCCTAAGCAGAGTTGAACGAGATATGGCCCGTTTGTGTAGGAACCACAGTTCTTTTGTTCTGAGCAAGCTCACTATTCTGGCACTACAGGAAACACAGTAGAGTAGAAGAGTGCTCTTTTCTCAAAAGCAGAGTGTGTTTCTTGTAAGGCGAGCTAGCGTTTGTTTGCCAGTCCTAAATGGATTTGAATCCCATGCAGTTTCTGGTCTTACGAGCAAGAGTTGTTTTCTGGTAAGAAGAGTCACTATTGCGCTCCCATTGTCATACACAGGGCAAATAGCACTGGCATCTGTTCCCAGCATGTACAGTGTGTTAGACTGAAGAGGATCTACTGTTCTTGTCAGTTTCCTAAGCAGAGATGAACTAGATATGGCCCGTGTGTATAGGAAGTACAGTTCTTTATTTCTGAGCAAGCTCACTCTTCTGGCCTTATAGGAAACACAGTAGAGTAGAAGAGTGCTCTTTTCTCAAAAGCAGAGTGTGTTTCTTGTAAGGCGAGCTAGCGTTTGTTTCCCAGTCTTAAGTGGAGTTGAATCCCATGCAGTTTCTGGTCCTACAAGCAAGAGTTGTTTTCTGGTAAGAAGAGTCACTATTGTGCTCCCATTGCCATACACAGTGCAAATAGCACTTGCGTCTGCTCCAAGCAAGTACAGTGTATTGGACTGAAGAGGAGCTACTGTTCTTGTCAGTTTCCTAAGCAGAGTTGAACTAGATATGGCCCGTGTGTGTAGGAAGCACAGTTCTTTTGTTCTGAGCAAGCTCACTGTTCTGGCCCTATAGGAAACACAGTAGAGTAGAAGAGTGCTCTTTTCTCAAAAGCAGAGTGTGTTTCTTGTAAGTCGAGCTAGTGTTTGTTTCCCAGTCCTAAATGGAGTTGAATCACATGCAGTTTCTGGGCCTACGAGCAACAGTTGTTTTCTGGTAAAAAGAGTCACTATTGCGCTCCCATTTCCATACACAGTGCAAATAGCACTCGCGTCTGTTCCCAGCAAGTACAGTGTATTGTACAGTAGAGGAGCTACTGTTCTTTTCAGTGTCTTAAACAGAGTTGAACTAGATATGGCCCGTGTGTGTAGGAAGCACAGTTCTTTTGTTCTGAGCAAGCTCACTGTTCTGGCCCTTTAGAAAACACAGTAGAGCAGAAGAGTGCTCTTATCTCAAAAGCAGAGTGTGTTTCTTGTAAGGCGAGCTAGCGTTTGTTTCCCAGTCCTAAATGGAATTGAATCACATGCAGTTTCTGGTACTACAAGCAAGAGTTGTTTTCTAGTAAGGAAAGTCACTATGGTGCTCCCATTGCCATACACAGTGCAAATAGCACTCACGTCTGCTCCCAGCAAGTACAGTGTATTGGAGTGAAGAGGAGCTACTGTTCTTGTCAGTTTCCGAAGCAGAGTTGAACTAGATATGGCCCATGTGTGTAGGAAGCACAGTTCTTTTGTTCTGAGCAAGCTCACTGTTCGGACCCCATAGGAAACAC
This sequence comes from Peromyscus eremicus, assembly GCF_949786415.1. NCBI lineage: Eukaryota > Metazoa > Chordata > Mammalia > Rodentia > Cricetidae > Peromyscus > Peromyscus eremicus. The sequence continues at coordinate 59,937 of NW_026735593.1, read as the reverse complement.
AGTAGAGTAGAAGAGTGCTCTTTTCTGAAATGCGTAGTGTGTTTCTTGCAAGACAAGCTAGCGTTTTTTCCCAGTCCTAAATGGAGTTGAATCCCATGCAGTTTCTGGTCCTACAAGCAAGAGTTGTTTTCTGGTAAGAAGATTCACTATTGTGCTCCCATTGTCATACACAGGGCAAATGGCACAGGCGTCTGTTCCCAGCATGTAAAGTGTATTGGACTGTAGAGGATCTACTCTTCTTGTCAGTTTCCTAAGCAGAGTTGAACTAGATGTGGCCCGTTTGTTAGGAAGCACAGTTCTTTTGTTCTGAGCAAGCTCACTGTTCAGACCCTATAGGAAACACTGTAGAGTAGAAGAGTGCTCTTTTCTCAGAAGCAGAGTGTGTTTCTTGTAAAGGAAGCTAGCGTTTGTTTGCCAGGTTTAAGTGGAGTTGAATCACATGCAGTTTCTGGTCCTACGAGCAAGAGTTGTTTTCTGGAAAGGAAAGTCACTATTGCGCTCCCTTAGCCACACACAGTGCAAATAGCACTCGTGTATGTTCCCAGCAAGTACAGTGTATTGGAAAGAAGAGGATATACTGTTCTTGTCAGTTTCCTAAGCAGAGTGGAACTAGATATGACCCGTGTGTGTAGGAAGCACAGTTCTTTTTTCTGAGCAAGCTCACGGTTCCGAGCCCATAGGAAACACAGTAGAGTAGAAGAGTGCTCTTTTCTCAAAATCATAGTGTGTTTCTTGTAAGGCAAGCTAGCGTTTGTTTCCCAGTCCTAAATGGAGTTGAATCACATGCAGTATCTGGTCCTATGAGTAAGAGTTTTTTTTCAGTTAAGAAGAGTCACTATTACTCTCCCATTGTCATACACAGCGCAAATAGCACTGTCGTCTGTTCCCAGCATGTACAATGTATTGGACGGAAGAAGATCTACTGTTCTTGTCTGTTTCCATAGCAGAGTTGAATGAGATATGGCCCGTTTGTGTAGGAACCACAGTTCTTTTGTTCTGAGCAAGCTCACTCTTCTGGCCCTATAGGAAACACAGTAGAGTAGAAGAGTGCTCTTTTCTCAAAATCATAGTGTGTTTCTTGTAAGGCAAGCTAGCGTTTGTTTGCCAGTCCTAAATGGAGTTGAATCCCATGCAGTTTCTGGTCCCACGAGCAAGAGTTGTTTTCTGTTAAGAAGAGTCACTATTACGCTCCCATTGTCATACACAGGGCAAATAGCACTGGCATCTGTTCCCAGCATGTACAGTGTGTTAGACTGAAGAGGATCTACTGTTCTTGTCAGTTTCCTAAGCAGAGTTGAACTAGATATGGCCCGTGTGTAGGAAGCACAGTTCTTTTGTTCTGAGCAAGCTCACTGTTCGGACCCCATAGGAAACACAGTAGAGTAGGCGAGTGCTGTTTTCTCAAAAGCAGAGTGTGTTTCTTCTAAGGCGAGCTATGGTTTGTTTCCCAGTCCTAAATGGAGTTGAATCACATGCAGTTTCTGGTCCTACAGGCAAGAGTTGTTTTCTGGTGGGAAGAGTCACTATTGAGCTCCCAATGTCATACACAGTGCAAATAGCTCTCGCGTCTGCTCCCAGCAAGTACATTGTATTAAACAGAAGAGGAGCTACTCTTCTTGCCAGTTTCCTATGCAGAGTTGAACTAGATATGGCCCGTGTGTGTAGGAAGCACAGTTCTTTTGTTCTGAGCAAGCTGACTGTTCTGAAACTATAGGAAACACAGTAGAGTAGAAGAGTGCTCTTTTCTCAAAAGCAGAGTGTGTTTCTTTTAAGGCTAGCTAGTGTTTGTTTCCCAGTGAGAAATGAAGTTGAATCCCATGCATTTTCTGGTCCTACGAGCAAGAGTTCTTTTCTGGTAAGAAGAATCACTATTGCGCTCCCATTGCCATACACAGTGCAAATAGCACTCGCGTCTGCTCGTAGCAAGTACAGTGTATTGGACTGAAGAGGAGCTACTGTTCTTGTCAGTTTCCTATGCAGAGTTGAACTAGATATGGCCCGTGTGTAGGAAGCACAGTTCTTCTGTTCTGAGCAAGCTCACTGTTCTGGCCGTTTAGGAAACACAGTAGAGTAGAAGAATGCTCTTTTCTCAAAAGCAGAGTGTGTTTCTTGTAAGTGGAGCTAGCGTTTGTTTCCCAGTCCTAAATGGAATTGAATCACATGCAGTTTCTGGTACTACGAGCAAAATTTTTTTTTTTTAAGGAAAGTCACTATGGTGCTCCCTTTGCCATACACAGTGCAAATAGCACTCGCATCTGCTCCCAGCAAGTACAGTGCATTGGACTGAAGAGGAGCTACTGTTCTTGTCAGTTTCCGAAGCAGAGTTGAACTAGATATGACCCATGTGTGTGGGAAGCACAATTCTTTTGTTCTGAGCAAGCTCACTGTTCGGACCCCATAAGAAACACAGTCGAGTAGAAGAGTGCTCTTTTTTGAAAAGCAGAGTCTGTTTCTTTTAAGGCAAGCTAGCGTTTGTTTCCCAGTCCTAAATGGAGTTGAATCCCATTCAGTTTCTGGTCCTACGAGCAAGAGTTGTTTTCTGGTAAGAAGAGTCACTATTGTGCTCCCATTGTCATACACAGGGCAAATAGCACGGGCGTCTGTTCCCAGCATGTAAAGTGTATTGGACTGAAGAGGATCTACTCTTCTTGTCAGTATCCTCAGCAGAGTTGAAATAGATATGGCCTGTGTGTGTAGGATGCACAGTTCTTTTGTTCTGTGCAAGCTCACTGTTCTGGCCCTATAAGAAAAACAGTAGAGTAGAAGAGTGCTCTTTTCTCAAAAGCATAGTGTGTTTCTTCTAAGGCGAGCTAGGGTTTGTTTCCCAGTCCTAAATGGAGTTGAATCACATGCAGTTTCTGGTCTTACAGGAAAGAGTTGTTTTCTGGTGGGAAGAGTCACTATTGAGCTCCCATTGTCATACACAGTGCAAATAGCTCTCGCGTCTGCTCCCAGCAAGTACATTGTATTAGACAGAAGAGGAGCTACTGTTCTTGTCAGTTTCCTAAGCAGAGTTGAACTAGATAAAGCCCGTGTGTGTAGGAAGCACAGTTCTTTTGTTCTGAGCATGCTCACTGTTCTGAACGTATAGGAAACACAGTAGAGTAGAAGAGTGCTCTTTTCTCAAAAGCAGAGTGTGTTTCTTGTAAGGCAAGCTAGCGTTTGTTTCCCAGTCCTAAAAGGAGTTGAATCCCATGCAGTTTCTGGTCCTACAGGCAAGAGTTGTTTTCTGGTGGGAAGAGTCACTATTGAGCTCCCATTGTCATACACAGTGCAAATAGCTCTCACGTCTGTTCCCAGCAAGTACATTGTATTAGACAGAAGAGGAGCTACTGTTCTTGTCAGTTTCCTATGCAGAGTTGAACTAGATATGGCCCGTGTGTGTAGGAAGCACAGTTCTTTTGTTCTGAGCAAGCTCACTGTTCTGAACCTATAGGAAACACAGTAGAGTAGAAGAGTGCTCTTTTCTCAAAAGCAAAGTGTGTTTCTTCTAAGGCGAGCTATGGTTTGTTTCCCAGTCCTAAATGGAGTTGAATCACATGCAGTTTCAGGTCCTACAGGCAAGAGTTGTTTTCTGGTGGGAAGAGTCACTATTGAGCTCCCATTGTCATACACAGTGCAAATAGCTCTCACGTCTGCTCCCAGCACGTACATTGTATTAGACAGAAGAGGAGCTACTGTTCTTGTCAGTTTCCTATGCAGAGTTGAACTAGATATGGTCCGTGTGTAGGAAGCACAGTTCTTTTGTTCTGAGCAAGCTCACTGTTTTGGCCCTTTGGGAAACACAGTAGAGTAGAAGAATGCTCTTTTCTCAAAAGCAGAGTGTGTTTCTTGTAAGGGGAGCTAGCGTTTGTTTCCCAGTCCTAAATGGAATTGAATCACATGCAATTTCTGGTACTATGAGCAACAGTTGTTTTCTGGTAAGGAAAGTCACTATGGTGTTCCCTTTGCCATACACAGTGCAAATAGCACTCGCGTCTCCTCCAAGCAAGTACAGTGTATTGGACTGAACAGGAGCTACTGTTCTTGTCAGTTTCCTAAGCAGAGTTGAACTAGATATGGCCCGTGTGTAGGAAGCACAGTTCTTTTGTTCTGAGCAAGCTCACTGTTCTGGACTTTTGGAAACACAGTAGAGTAGAAGAATGCTCTTTTCTCAAAAGCAGAATGTGTTTCTTGTAAGGGGAGCTAGCGTTTGTTTCCCAGTCCTAAATGGAATTGAATCACATGCAGTTTCTGGTACTACGAGCAACAGTTGTTTTCTGGTAAGGAAAGTCACTATGGTGTTCCCTTTGCCATACACAGTGCAAATAGCATTTGCGTCTGCTCCAAGCAAGTACAGTGTATTAGACTGAAGAGGAGCTACTGTTCTTGTTATGTTCCGAAACAGAGTTGAACTAGATATGGCCCATGTGTGTAGGAAGCACAGTTCTTTTGTTCTGAGCAAGCTCACTGTTCGGACCCCATAGGAAACACAGTAGAGTAGAAGAGTGCTCTTTTCTCAAAAGCAGAATGTGTTTCTTGTAAGGCAAGCTAGCGTTTGTTTCCCAGTCCTAAATGGAGTTGAATCCCATTCAGTTTCTGTTCCTACAAGCAAGAGTTTTTTTCTGGTAAGAAGAGTCACTATTGTGCTCCCATTGTCATACACAGGGCAAATAGCACGGGCGTCTGTTCCCAGCATGTAAAGTGTATTGGACTGAAGAGGATCTACTCTTCTTGTCAGTTTCCTAAGCAGAGTTGAACTAGATATGGCCCGTGTGTGTAGGAAGCACAGTTCTTTTGTTCTGAGCAAGCTCCCTGTTCTGGCCCTATAAGAAACACAATAGAGTAGAAGAGTGCTCTTTTCTCAAAAGCAAAGTGTGTTACTTCTAAGTCGAGCTATGGTTTGTTTCCCAGTCCTAAATGGAGTTGAATCACATGCAGTTTCTGGTCCTACAGGCAAGAGTTGTTTTCTGGTGGAAAGAGTCACAATTGAGCTCCCATTGTCATACACATTGCAAATAGCTCTCGCGTCTGCTCCCAGCAAGTACATTGTATTAGACAGAAGAGGAACTACTGTTCTTGTCAGTTTCCTATGCAGAGTTGAACTAGATATGGCCCGTGTGTGTAGGAAGCACAGTTCTTTTGTTCTGAGCAAGCTCATTGTTCTGAACCTATAGGAAACACAGTAGAGTAGAAGTGTGCTCTTTTCTCAAAAGCAGAGTGTGTTTCTTGTAAGGCTAGCTAGTGTTTGTTTCCCAGTGAGAAATGAAGTTGAATCCCATGCAGTTTCTGGTCCTACGAGCAAGAGTTGTTTTCTGGTAAGAAGAGTCACTATTGCGCTCCCATTGCCATACACAGTGTAAATAGCACTCGCGTCTGCTCCTAGCAAGTACAGTGTATTGGACTGAAGAGGAGCTACGGTTCTTGTCAGTTTCCTAAGCAGAGTTGAACTAGATATGGCCCGTGTGTATGAAGCACAGTTCTTTTGTTCTGAGCAAGCTCACTGTTCTGGCCCTTTGGGAAACACAGTAGAGTAGAAGAATGCTCTTTTCTCAAAAGCAGAGTGTGTTTCTTTTAAGGGGAGCTAGCGTTTGTTTCCCAGTCCTAAATGGAATTGAATCACATGCAGTTTCTGGTACTACGAGCAACAGTTGTTTTTTGGTAAGAAGAGTCACTATTGTGCTCCCATTGTCATACACAGGGCAAATAGCACGGGCGTCTGTTCCCAGCATGTAATGTGTATTGGATTGAAGAGGATCTACTCTTCTTGTCAGTTTCCTCAGCAGAGTTGAAATAGATATGGCCTGTGTGTGTAGGATGCACAGTTCTTTTGTTCTGAGCAAGCTCACTGTTCTGGCCCAATAAAAAAAACAGTAGAGTAGAAGAGTGCTCTTTTCTCAAAAGCAGAGTGTGTTTCTTCTAAGGCGAGCTAGGGTTTGTTTCCCAGTCCTAAATGGAGTTGAATCACATGCAGTTTCTGGTCTTACAGGCAAGAGTTGTTTTCTGGTAAGAAGAGTCACTATTGCGCTCCCATTGCCATACACAGTGCAAATAGCACTCGCGTCTGCTCCTAGCAAGTACAGTGTATTGGACTGAAGAGGAGCTACTGTTCTTGTCAGTTTCCTAAACAGAGTTGAACAATATATGGCCCATGTGTGTAGGAAGCACAGTTCTTTTGTTCTGAGCAAACTCTCTGTTCGGAACCCATAGGAAACACAGTAGAGTAGAAGAGTGCTCTTTTCTCAAAAGCAGAGTGTGTTTCTTGTAAGGCAAGCTAGCGTTTGTTTCCCAGTCCTAAATTGAGTTGAGTCCCATGCAGTTTGTGGTCCTATGAGCAAGAGTTGTTTTCTGGTAAGAAGAGTCACTATTGTGCTCCCATTGTCATACACAGGGCAAATAGCACTGGCGTCTGTTCCCAGCAAGTACAGTGTATTGGACAGAAGAGGAGCTACTGTTCTTGTCAGTTTCCTAAGCAGAGGTGAACTAAATATGGCCCCTGTGTGTAGGAAGCACAGTTCTTTTGTTCTGAGCAAGCTCGCTGTTCTGGCCCTATAGGAAACACAGTAGAGTAGAAGAGTGCTCTTTTCTCAAAAGCAGAGTGCGTTTCTTCTAAGGCGAGCTAGTGTTTGTTTACCAGTCCTAAATGGAGTTGAATCACATGCAGTTTCTCGTCCTACAGGCAAGAGTTGTTTTCTGGTGGGAAGAGTCACTATTGAGCTCCCATTGTCATACACAGTGCAAATAGCTCTCGCGTCTGCTCCGAGCAAGTACAATGTATTGGACAGAAGAGGAGCTAATGTTCCTGTCAGTTTCCTAAGCAGAGTTTAACTAGATATGGCCCGTGTGTGTAGGAAGCACAGTTCCTTTGTTCTGAGCAAGCTCACTGTTCAGAACTTATAGGAAACACAGTAGAGTAGATGAGTGCTCTTTTCTCAAAAGCAGAGTGTGTTTCTTCTAAGGCGAGCTAGCATTTGTTTCCCAGTCCTAAATGGAGTTGAATCACATGCAGTTTCTGGTCCTACATGCAAGAGTTGTTTTCTGGTAATAAGAGGCACTATTATGCTCCCATTGTCATACACAGCGCAAGTAGCACTGTCGTTTGTTCCCAGCATGTACAATGTATTGGACTGAGGACGATCTACTGTTCTTGTCAGTTTCCAAAGCAGAGTTGAACTAGATATGGCCCGTGTGTGTAGGAAGCACAGTTCTTTTGTTCTGAGCAAGCTCACTGTTCTGAACCTATAAGAAACACAGTAGAGTAGAAGAGTGCTCTTTTCTGAAAAGCAGAGTGTGTTTCTTGTAAGGCTAGCTAGTGTTTTTTTTCCCAGTGAGAAATGAAGTTGAATCCCGTGCATTTTCTGGTCCTATGAGCAAGAGTTGTTTTCTGGTAAGAAGAGTCACTATTGTGCTCCCATTGCCATACACAGTGCAAATAGCACTCGCGTCTGCTCCTAGCAAGTACAGTGTATTGGACTGAAGAGGAGCTACTGTTCTTGTCAGTTTCCTAAACAGAGTTGAACTAGATATGGCCCGTGTGTGTAGGAAGCACAGTTCTTTTGTTCTGAGCAAGCTCACTGTTCTGGCCCTTTAGGAAAAACAGTAGTGTAGAAGAATGCTCTTTTCTCAAAAGCAGAGTGTGTTTCTTGTAAGGGGAGCTAGCGTTTGTTTCCCAGTCCTAAATGGAATTGAATCACATGCAGTTTCTGGTACTACGAGCAACAGTTGTTTTCTGGTAAGGAAAGTCACTATGGTGCTCCCTTTTTAAACACAGTGCAAATAGCACTCACGTCTGCTCCCAGCAAGTACACTGTATTGGACTGAAGAGGAGCTACTGTTCTTGTCAGTTTCCGAAGCAGAGTTGAACTAGATATGGACGGTGTGTGTAGGAAGCACAGTTCTTTTGTTCTGAGCAAGCTCACTGTTCTGGCCCTTTAGGAAACACAGTAGAGTAGAAGAATGCTCTTTTCTCAAAAGCAGAGTGTGTTTCTTCTAAGGCGAGCTAGCGTTTGTTTCCCAGTCCTAAATGAAGTTGAATCACATGCAGTTTCTTGTCCTATGTGCAAGAGTTTTTTTCTGGTAAAAAGAGTCACTATTGTGCTCCCATTGCAATACACAGTGCAAATAGCACTCGGGTCTGTTCCCAGCAAGTACAGTGTATTGGACTGAAGAGGACCTACTGTTCTTGTCAGTTTCATAAGCAGAGTTGAACTAGATATGACCCGTGTGTAGGAAGGACATTTCTTTTGTTCTGAGCAAGCTCACTGTTCAGACTCCAAAGGAAACACAGTAGAGTAGAAGAGTGCTCTTTTCTCAAAAGCAGAGTGTGTTTCTTGTAAGGCTAGCTAGTGTTTGTTTTCCAGTCAGAAACGGAGTTGAATCCCGTGCAGTTTCTGGTCTTACAAGCAAGAGTTGTTTTCTGGTAAGAAGAGTCACTATTGCACTCCCATTGCCATACAGAGTGCAAATAGCACTCGCATCTGTTCCCAGCATGTACAGTGTATTGGACTGAAGAGGATCTACTGTTCTTGTCAGTTTCCTAAGCAGAGTTGAACTAGATATGGCCCGTATGTGTAGGAAGCACAGTTCTTTTGTTCTGAGCAAGCTCACTGTTCTGGCCCTATAGGATACACAGTAGAGTAGAAGTATGCTCTTTTCTCAAAAGCAGAGTGTGTTTCTTGTAAGGGGAGCTAGCGTTTGTTTCCCAGTCCTAAATGGAATTGAATCACATGCAGTTTCTGGTACTACGAGCAAGAGTTGTTTTCTGGTAAGGAAAGTCACTATGGTGTTCCCTTTGCCATACACAGTACTAATAGCACTCGCGTCTGCTCCCAGCAAGTACAGTGTATTGGACTGAAGAGGAGCTACTGTTCTTGTCAGTTTCCGAAACAGAGTTGAACTAGATATGGCCCATGTGTGTAGGAAGCACAGTTCTTTTGTTCTGAGCAAGCTCACTGTTCGGACCCCATAGGAAACACAGTAGAGTAGAGGAGTGCTCTTTTCTCAAAAGCAGAGTGTGTTTCTTGTAAAGTAAGCTAGCGTTTGTTTCCCAGTCCTAAATGGAGTTGAATCACATGCAGTTTCTGGTCCTACGAGCAAGAGTGGTTTTCTGGTAAGAAGAGTCACTATTGTGCTCCCATTGTCATACACAGGGCAAATAGCACGGGCGTCTGTTCCCAGCATGTAAAGTGTATTGGACTGAAGAGGATCTACTCTTCTTGTCAGTTTCCTAAGCAGAGTTGAACTAGATATGGCCCGTGTGTGTAGGAAGCACAGTTCTTTTGTTCTGAGCAAGCTCACTGTTCAGAAATTATAGGAAACACAGTAGAGTAGATGAGTGCTCTTTTCTCAAAAGCAGAGTGTGTTTCTTCTAAGGCGAGCTAGCATTTGTTTCCCAGTCCTAAATAGAGTTGAATCACATGCAGTTTCTGGTCCTACATGCAAGAGTTGTTTTCTGGTAATAAGAGGCACTATTACGCTCCCATTGTCATACCCAGTGCAAATAGCACTGTCGTTTGTTCCCAGCATGTACAATGTATTGGACTGAGGACGATCTACTGTTCTTGTCAGTTTCCAAAGCAGAGTTGAACTAGATATGGCCGGTGTGTGTAGGAAGCACAGTTCTTTTGTTCTGAGCAAGCTCACTGTTCGGACCCCATAGGAAACACAGTAGAGTAGAAGTGTGCTCTTTTCTCAAAAGCAGAATGTGTTTCTTGTAAGGCTAGCTAGTGTTTGTTTCCCAGTCAGAAAAGGAGTTGAATCCCACTCAGTTTCTGGTCCTACAAGCAAGAGTTGTGTTCTGGTAAGAAGAGTCACTATTGTGCTCCCTTTGCCATACACAGTGCAAATAGCACCCGTGTCTGCTCCCAGCAAGTACAGTGTATTGAACTGAAGAGGAGCTACTATTGTTGTCAGTTTCCTAAGCAGAGTTGAACTAGATATGGACGGTGTGTGTAGGAAGCACAGTTCTTTTGTTCTGAGCAAGCTCACTGTTCTGGCACTTTAGGAAACACAGAGAGTAGAAGAGTGCTGTTTTCTCAAAAGCAGAGTGTGGTTCTTCTAAGGCGAGCTAGGGTTTCTTTCCCAGTCCTAAATGAGGTTGAATCACATGCAGTTTCTTGTCCTATGAGCAAGAGTTTTTTTCTGGTAAAAAGAGTCACTATTGTGCTCCCATTGCAATACACAGTGCAAATAGCACTCGGGTCTGTTCCCAGCAAGTACAGTGTATTGGACTGAAGAGGACCTACTGTTCTTGTCAGTTTCATAAGCAGAGTTGAACTAGATATGACCCGTGTGTGTAGGAAGGACATTTCTTTTGTTCTGAGCAAGCTCACTGTTCAGACTCCAAAGGAAACACAGTAGAGTAGAAGAGTGCTCTTTTCTCAAAAGCAGAGTGTGTTTCTTGTAAGGCTAGCTAGTGTTTGTTTTCCAGTCAGAAACGGAGTTTTATCCCGTGCAGTTTCTGGTCTTACAAGCAAGAGTTGTTTTCTGGTAAGAAGAGTCACTATTGCACTCCCATTGCCATACAGAGTGCAAATAGAACTCGTATCTGTTCCCAGCATGTACAGTGTATTGGACTGAAGAGGATCTACTGTTCTTGTCAGTTTCCTAAGCAGAGTTGAACTAGATATGGCCCGTGTGTGTAGGAAGCACAGTTCTTTTGTTCTGAGCAAGCTCACTGTTCTGGCCCTATAGGATACACAGTAGAGTAGAAGAATGCTTTTTTCTCAAAAGCAGAGTGTGTTTCTTGTAAGGGGAGCTAGCGTTTGTTTCCCAGTCTTAAATGGATTTGAATCACATGCAGTTTCTGGTACTACGAGCAAGAGTTGTTTTCTGGTAAGGAAAGTCACTATGGTGTTCCCTTTGCCATATACAGTACTAATAGCACTCGCGTCTGCTCCCAGCAAGTACAGTGTATTGAACTGAAGAGGAGCTACTGTTCTTGTCAGTTTCCTAAGCAGAGTTGAACTAGATATGGCCCGTGTGTGTAGGAAGCACAGTTCTTTTGTTCTGAGCAAGCTCACTGTTCTGGCCCTATAGGATACACAGTAGAGTAGAATGGTGCTCTTTTCTCAAAAGCAGAGTGTGTTTCTTGTAAGGTGAGCTAGCGTTTGTTTCCCAATCCTAAATGGAATTGAATCACATGCAGTTTTTGGTACTACGATCAAGAGTTGTTTTCTGGTAAGGAAAGTCACTATTGTGCTACCTTTGCCATACACAGTGCAAATAGCACTCGCGTCTGTTCCCAGCAAGTACAGTGTATTGGACTGAAGAGGAGCTCCTGTTCTTGTCAGTTTCCTATGCAGAGTTGAACTAGATATGGCCCGTGTGTGTAGGATGCACAGTTCTTTTGTTCTGAGCAAGCTCACTGTTCTGGCCCTTTAGGAAACACAGTAGTGTAGAAGAATGCTCTTTTCTCAAAAGCAGAGTGTGTTTCTTGTAAGGGGAGCTAGCGTTTGTTTCCCAGTCCTAAATGGAATTGAATCACATGCAGTTTCTGGTACTATGAGCAACAGTTGTTTTCTGGTAAGGAAAGTCACTATGGTGCTCCCTTTTTATACAAAGTGCAAATAGCACTCACGTCTGCTCCCAGCAAGTACACTGTATTGGACTGAAGAGGAGCTACTGTTCTTGTCAGTTTCCGAAGCAGAGTTGAACAAGATATGGCCCATGTGTGTAGGAAGCACAGTTCTTTTGTTCTGAGCAAACTCTCTCTTCTGAACCCATAGGAAACACAGTAGAGTAGAAGAGTGCTCTTTTCTGAAAAGCAGAGTGTGTTTCTTGTAAGGCAAGCTAGCGTTTGTTTCCCAGTCCTAAATGGAGTTGAGTCCCATGCAGTTTCTGGTCTTATGAGCAAGAGTTGTTTTCTGGTAAGAAGAGTCACTATTGTGCTCCCATTGTCATACACAGGGCAAATAGCACTGGCGTCTGTTCCCAGCAAGTACAGTGTATTGGACAGAAGAGGAGCTACTGTTCTTGTCAGTTTCCTAAGCAGAGTTGAACTAAATATGGCCCCTGTGTGTAGGAAGCACAGTTTTTTGTTCTGAGCAAGCTCGCTGTTCTGGCCCTATAGGAAACACAGTAGAGTAGAAGAGTGCTCTTTTCTCAAAAGCAGAGTGCGTTTCTTCTAAGGCGAGCTAGTGTTTGTTTACCAGTCCTAAATGGAGTTGAATCACATGCAGTTTCTCGTCCTACAAGCAAGAGTTGTTTTCTGGTAATAAGAGGCACTCTTACGCTCCCATTGTCATACACAGCGCAAATAGCACTGTCGTTTGTTCCCAGCATTTACAATGTATTGGACTGAGGACGATCTACTGTTCTTGTCAGTTTCCAAAGCAGAGTTGAACTAGATATGGCCCGTGTGTGTAGGAAGCACAGTTCTTTTGTTCTGAGCAAGCTCACTGTTCGGACCCCATAGGAAACACAGTAGAGTAGAGGTGTGCTCTTTTCTCAAAAGCAGAATGTGTTTCTTGTAAGGCTAGCTAGTGTTTGTTTCCCAGTCAGAAAAGGAGTTGAATCCCACTCAGTTTCTGGTCCTACAAGCAAGAGTTGTTTTCTGGTAAGAAGAGTCACTATTGTGCTCCCTTTGCCATACACAGCGCAAATAGCACTCGTGTCTGCTCCCAGCAAGTACAGTGTATTGAACTGAAGAGGAGCTACTATTGTTGTCAATTTCCTAAGCAGAGTTGAACTAGATATGGACAGTGTGTGTAGGAAGCACAGTCCTTTTGTTCTGAGCAAGCTCACTGTTCTGGCCCTTTAGGAAACACAGTAGAGTAGAAGAGTGCTGTTTTCTCAAAAGCAGAGTGTGTTTCTTCTAAGGCGAGCTAGGGTTTGTTTCCCAGTCCTAAATGAAGTTGAATCACATGCAGTTTCTTGTCCTATGAGCAAGAGTTTTTTTCTGGTAAAAAGAGTCACTATTGTGCTCCCATTGCAATACACAGTGCAAATAGCACTCGCGTCTGTTCCCAGCAAGTACAGTGTATTGGACTGAAGAGGACCTACTGTTCTTGTCAGTTTCCTAAGCGGAGTTGAAGTAGATATGGCCCGTGTGTGTAGGAAGCACAGTTCTTTTGTTCTGAGCAAGCTCCCTGTTATGGCCCTATAAGAAACACAATAGAGTAGAAGAGTGCTCTTTTCTCAAAGGCAAAGTGTGTTACTTCTAAGTCGAGCTATGGTTTGTTTCCCAGTCCTAAATGGAGTTGAATCACATGCAGTTTCTGGTCCTACAGGCAAGAGTTGTTTTCTGGTGGGAAGAGTCACAATTGAGCTCCCATTGTCATACACAGTGCAAATAGCTCTCGCGTCTGCTCCCAGCATGTACATTGTATTAGACAGAAGAGGAACTACTGTTCTTGTCAGTTTCCTATGCAGAGTTGAACTAGATATGGTCCGTGTGTGTAGGAAGCACAGTTCTTTTGTTCTGAGCATGCTCATTGTTCTGAAACTATAGGAAACACAGTAGAGTAGAAGAGTGCTCTTTTCTCAAAAGCAGAGTGTGTTTCTTGTAAGGCTAGCTAGTGTTTGTTTCCCAGTGAGAAATGAAGTTGAATCCCATGCAGTTTCTGGTCCTACGAGCAAGAGTTGTTTTCTGGTAAGAAGAGTCACTATTGCGCTCCCATTGCCATACACAGTGTAAATAGCACCCGCGTCTGCTCCTAGCAAGTACAGTGTATTGGACTGAAGAGGAGCTACGGTTCTTGTCAGTTTCCTAAGCAGAGTTGAACTAGATATGGCCCGTGTGTATGAAGCACAGTTCTTTTGTACTGAGCAAGCTCACTTTTCTGGCCCTTTAGGAAACACAGTAGAGTAGAAGAATGCTCTTTTTTCAAAAGCAGAGTGTGTTTCTTGTAAGGCGAGCTAGCGTTTGTTTCCCAGTCCTAAATGGAATTGAATCACATGCAGTTTCTGGTACTACGAGCAACAGTTGTTTTTTGGTAAGGAAAGTCACTATGGTGCTCCCTTTGCCATACACACTGCAAATAGCACTCTCGTCTGCTCCCATCAAGTACACTGTATTGGAATGAAGGGGAGCTACTGTTCTTGTCAGTTTCCTAAGCAGAGTTGAACTAGATATGACCCGTGTGTATAGTAAGCACAGTTCTTTCTTTCTGAGCAAGCTCACTGTTCTGGCCCCATAGGAAACACAGTAGAGTAGAAGAGTGCTCTTTTCTCAAAATCAGAGTGTGTTTCTTGTAAGGCGAGCTAGCGTTTGTTTTCCAGTCATAAAAGTAGTTGAATCCCATGCAGTTTCTGGTCCTACGAGCAAGAGTTGTTTTCTATTAAGAAGAGTCACTATTACGCTCCCATTGTCATACACAGGGCAAATAGCACTGGCGTCTGTTCCCAGCATGTACAGTGTATTGGACTGAAGAGGATCTACTGTTCTTGTCAGTTTCCTAAGCAGAGTTGAACTAGATATGTCCCGTGTGTGTAGGAAGCACAGTTCTTTTGTTCTGAGCAAGCTCACTGTTCGCACGCCATAGGAAACACAGTAGAGTAGGCGAGTGCTCTTTTCTCAAAAGCAGAGTGTGTTTCTTGTAAGGCTAGCTAGTGTTTGTTTCCCAGTGAGAAATGAAGTTGAATCCCATGCAGTTTCTGGTCCTACAAGCAAGAGTTGTTTTCTGGTAAGAAGAGTCACTATTGCGCTCCCATTGCCATACACAGTGCAAATAGCACTCGCGTCTGCTCCTAGCAAGTACAGTGTATTGGACTGAAGAGGAGCTACTGTTCTTGTCAGTTTTTCTAAGCAGAGTTGAACTAGATATGGCCCGTGTGTGTAGGAAGCACAGTTCTTTTGTTCTGAGCAAGCTCACTGTTCTGACCCCTTAGGAAACATAGTAGAGTAGAAGAGTACTCTTTTCTCAAAATCAGAGTGTGTTTCTTGTAAGGCAAGCCAGCGTTTGTTTCCCATTCCTAAATGGATTTGAATCACATGCAGTTTCTGGTCCTACGAGCAAGAGTTGTTTTCTGGTAAGAACAGTCACTATTGTGCTCCCATTGCCATACACAGTGCAAATAGCAACCGCGTCTGTTCCCAGCAAGTACAGTGTATTGGACAGAAGAGGAGCTACTGTTCTTGTCAGTTTCCTAAGCAGAGTTGAACGAGATATGTCCCGTTTGTGCAGGAAGCACAGTTCTTTTGTTCTAAGAAAGCTCACTGTTCTGGCCTTATAGGAAACACACTAGAGTAGAAGAGTGCTCTTTTCTCAAAAGCAGAGTGTGTTTCTTGTAAGGTGAGCTAGTGTGTGTTTTGCAATCCTAAATGGAGTTGAATCCCATGCAGATTCTGGTCCTACAAGCAAGAGTTTTTTTCTGGTAAGAAGATTCACTATTGTACTTCCATTGTCATACACAGGGCAAATAGCACTGGCGTCTGTTCCCAGCATGTACAGTGTATTGGACTGAAGAGGATCTACTGTTCTTGTCAGTTTCCTAAGCAGAGTTGAACTAGATATGGCCCGTGTGTTGGAAGCACAGTTCTTTTGTTCTGAGCAAGCTCACTGTTCTGGCCATATAGGAAACACAGTAGAGTAGAAGAGTGCTCTTTTCTCAAAAGCAGAGTGTGTTTCTTGTAAGGCGAGCTAGCATTTGTTTCCCAGTCCTAAATGGTGTTGAATCTCAGGCAGTTTCTGGTCCTACGAGCAAGAGTTGTTTTCTGGTAAGAAGAGTCATCATTGCGCTCCCATTGCCATACACAGTGCAAATAGCACTGGCGTCTGTTCCCAGCAAGTACTGTGTATTGGACAGAGGAGTAGCTACTGTTCTTGTCAGTTTCCTAAGCAGAGTTGGACTAGATATGGCCCGTGTGTAGGAAGCACAGTTCTTTTGTTCTGAGCAAGCTCTCTCTTCTGGCCCTTTAGGAAACACAGTAGTGTAGATGAATGCTCTTTTCTCAAAAGCAGAGTGTGTTTCTTGTAAGGGGAGCTAGCGTTTGTTTCCCAGTCCTAAATGGAATTGAATCACATGCAGTTTCTGGTACTACGAGCAAAAGTTGTTTTCTGGTAAGGAAAGTCACTATGGTGCTCCCTTTGTCATACACAGTGCAAATAGCACTCACGTCTGCTCCCAGCAAGTACAGTGTATTGGACTGAAGAGGAGCTACTGTTCTTGTCAGTTTCCTAAGCAGAGTTGAACTAAATATGGACGGTGTGTGTAGGAAGCACAGTTCTTTTTTTCTGAGCAAGCTCACTGTTCTGGCCCTTTAGGAAACACAGTAGAGCAGAAGAGTGCTCTTTTCTCTAAAGCAGAGTGTGTTTCTTCTAAGGCGAGATAGCTTTTTTTTCCCAGTCCTAAATGAAGTTGAATCACATGCAGTTTCTTGTCCTATGAGCAAGAGTTTTTTTCTGGTAAAAAGAATCACTATTGTGCTCCCATTGCAATACACATTGCAAATAGCAATCGCGTCTGTTCCCAGCAAGTACAGTGTTTTGGACTGAAGAGGACCTACTGTTCTTGTCAGTTTCCTAAGCAGAGTTGAACTAGATATGACCCGTGTGTGTAGGAAGGACATTTCTTTTGTTCTGAGCAAGCTCACTGTTCAGACTCCATAGGAAACACAGTAGAGTAGAAGAGTGCTCTTTCCTAAAAGCAGAGTGTGTTTCTTGTAATTCTAGCTAGTGTTTGTTTTCCAGTCAGAATCGGAGTTGAATCCCATGCAGTTTCTGGTCTTACAAGCAAGAGTTGTTTTCTGGTAAGAAGAGTCACTATTGCACTCCCATTGCCATACAGAGTGCAAATAGCACTCGAATCTGTTCCCAGCATGTACAGTGTATTGGACTGAAGAGGAGCTACTGTTCTTGCCAGTTTCCTAAGCAGAGTTGAACTAGATATGGCCCGTGTGTGTAGGAAGCACAGTTCTTTTGTTCTGAGCAAGCTCACTGTTTTGGCCCTATAGGAAACACAGTAGAGTAGAAGAGTGCTCTTTTCTCAAAAGCAGTGTGTGTTTCTTATAAAGCGACCTAGAGTTTGTTTCCCAGTCCTAAATGGAGTTGACTCACATGCAGTTTTTTGTCCTATGAGCAAGAGTTGTTTTCTGGTAAGACGAGTCACTATTGTGGTCCAATTGCCATACACAGTGCAAATAGCACTGGCGTCTGTTCCCAGCAAGTACAGTGTATTGGACTGAAGAGGGTGTACTGTTCTTGTCAGTTTCCTGAGCAGAGTTGAACTAGATATGGCCCGTGTGTTTAGGAAGCACAGTTCTTTTGTTCTGAGCAAGCTCACTGTTCTGGCCTTTTAGGAAACACAGTAGACTAGAAGCGTGCTCTTTTCTCTAAAGCAGAGTGTGTTTCTTGTAAGGCAATCTAGTGTTTGTTTCCCAGTCAGAAACGGAGTTGAATCCCAAACAGTTTCTGGTCCTGCAAGCAAGAGTTGTTTTCTGGTAAGAAGAGTCACTATTGTGTTCCCTTGCCATACACAGTGCAAATAGCACTCGCGTCTGTTCCCAGCAAGTACAGTGTATTGGACTGAAGAGGAGCTACTCTTCTTGTCAGTTTCCTAAGCAGAGTTGAACTAGATATGGCCCGTGTGTGTAGGAAGCACAGTTCTTTTTTTCTGAGCAAGCTCACTGTTCGGACACCATAGGAAACACAGTAGAGTAGAAGAGTGCTCTTTTCTCAAAAGCAGAGTGTGTTTCTTGTAAGTTGAGCTAGCATTTGTTTCCCAGTCCTAAATGGTGTTGAATAACATGCAGTTTGTGGTCCTATGAGCAAGAGTTGTGTTCTGGTAAGGAAAGTCACTATTGTGCTCTCATTGCCATACACAGGGCAAATAGCATGGGCATCTGTTCCCAGCAAGTACAGTGTATTGGACTGAAGAGGATCTACTGTTCGTGTCAGGTTCCTAAGCAGAGTTGAACTACATATGGCCCGTGTGTGTAGGAAGCACAGTTCTTATGTTCTGAGCAAGCTCACTGTTCTGGCCCTATAGGAAACACAGTAAAGTAGAAGAGTGCTCTTTTCTCTAAAGCAGAGTGTATTTCTTGTAAGGTGAGCTCGCGTTTGTTTCCCAGTCCTAAATGGAGTTGAGTCACAGGCAGTTTTTGGTCCTACGAGCAAGAGTTGTTTTCTGGTAAGAAGAGTCACTATTGCGCTCCAAATGCCATACACAGTGCAAATAGCACTCGCGTCTGTTCCCAGCAAGTACAGTGTATTGGACTGAATAGGAGCTACTGTTCTTGTCAGTTTCCTAAGCAGAGTTGAAATAGATATGGCCCGTGTGTAGGAAGCACAGTTCTTTTGTTCTGAGCAAGCTCACTATTCTGGCCCTATAGGAAACACAGTAGAGTATAAGAGTGCTCTTTTCTCTAAAGCAGAGTGTGTTTCTTGTAAGGCGAGCTAGCATTTGTTTCCCAGTCCTAAATGGAGTTGAATCACATGCAGTTTCTGGTCCTAGGAGCAAGAGTTGTTTTATGGTAAGAAGAGTCACTATTGTGCTCCCTTAGCCACACACAGTGCAAATAGCACTCTCGTCTGCTCCCATCAAGTACATTGTATTGGAACGAAGGGGAGCTACTGTTCTTGTCAGTTTCCTAAGCAGAGTTGAACTAGATATGACCCGTGTGTATAGTAAGCACAGTTCTTTTGTTCTGAGCAAGCTCACTGTTTGGAACCCATAGGAAACTCAGTAGAGTAGAAGAGTGCTCTTTTCTCTAAAGCAGAGTGTGTTTCTTGTAAGGCGAGCTAGCGTTTGTTTCACAGTCCTAAATTGAGTTGAATCCCATGCAGTTTTTGGTACTAAGAGCAAGAGTTGTTTTCTGGTAAGAAGACTCACTATTGCGCTCCCATTGCCATACACAGTGCAAATAGCACTCGCATCTGCTCCCAGCAAGTACAGTGTATTGGACTGAAGAGGATCTACTGTTCTTTTCAGTTTCCTTAGCAGAGTTGAACTAGATGTGGCCCGTTTGTGTAGGAAACACAGTTCTTTTGTTCTGAGCAAGCTCACTGTTCTGACCCTATAGGAAACACTGTAGAGTAGAAGAGTGCTCTTTTCTCAAAAGCAGAGTGTGTTTCTTGTAAAGGAAGCTAGCGTTTGTTTCCCAGTTTTAAATGGAGTTGTATCACATGCAGTTTCTGGTCCTACGAGCAAGAGTTGTTTTCTGGTAAGGAAAGTCACTATTGCGCTCCCTTAGCCACACACAGTGCAAATAGCACTCGCGTATGTTCCCAGCAAGTACAGTGTATTGGGAAGAAGAGGATATACTGTTCTTGTAATTTTTCTAAGCAGAGTGGAATTAGATATGACCCGTGTGTGTAGGAAGCACAGTTCTTTTTTCTGAGCAAGTTCACGGTTCTCGAGCCCATAGGAAACACAGTAGAGTAGAAGAGTGCTCTTTTCTCAAAAGCAGACTGTGTTTCTTGTAAGGCGAGCTAGCGTTTGTTTCCCAGTCCTAAATGGAGTTGAATCACATGCAATTTCTGGTCCTATGAGTAATAGTTTTTTCTGTTAAGAAGAGTCACTATTACGCTCCCATTGTCATACACAGCACAAATAGCACTGTCATCTGTTCCCAGCATGTACAATGTATTGGACTGAAGAGGATCTACTGTTCTTGTCAGTTTCCAAAGCAGAGTTGAACTAGACATGGCCCGTTTGTGTAGGATCCACAGTTCTTTTGTTCTGAGCAAGCTCACTTTTCTGGCCCTATAGGAAACACAGTAGAGTAGAAGAGTGCTCTTTTCTCAAAAGCAGAGTGTGTTTCTTGTAAGGCGAGCTAGCGTTTGTTTGCCAGTCCTAAATGGAGTTGAATCCCATGCAGTTTCTGGTCCTATGAGCAAGAATTGTTTTCTGGTAAGAAGAGTCACTATTGCCCTCCCATTGTCATACACAGCGCAAATAGCACTGTCGTTTGTTCCCAGCATATACAATGTATTGGACTGAAGAGGATCTACTGTTCTTGTCAGTTTCCAAAGCAAAGTTGAACTAGAAATGGTCCGTGTGTGTAGGAAGCACAGTTCTTTTGTTCTGAGCAAGCTCACTTTTCTGGCTCTATAGGAAACACAGTAGAGTAGAAGCGTGCTCTTTTCTCAAAAGCAGAGTGTGTTTCTAGTAAGGCGAGCTAGGGTTTGTTTCCCAGTCCTAAATGGAGTTGAATCACATGCAGTTTTTGGTCCTATGAGCAAGAGTTGTTTTCTGGTAAGGAAAGTCACTATTGTGCTCCCTTAGCCACACAGCTCAAATAGCGCTCGCGTCTTCTCCCAGCAAGTACAGTGTATTGGAAAGAAGAGGAGCTACTGTTCTTGTCAGTTTCCTAAGCAGAGTTGAACTAGATATGACACGTGTGTGTAGTAAGCACATTTCTTTTGTTCTGAGCAAGCTCACTGTTCGGACTCCATTGTAAATACAGTAGAGTAGAAGAGTGCTCTTTTCTCAAAAGCAGAGTGTGTTTCTTGTAAGGCTAGCTAGTGTTTGTTTCCCAGTCAGAAACGGAGTTGAATCCCACGCACTTTCTGGTCCTGCAAGCAAGAGTTGTTTTCTGGTAAGAAGAGTCACTATTGCATTCCCTTGCCATACACATTGCAAATAGCACTCGCGTCTGTTCCCAGCAAGTACAGTGTATTGGACTGAAGAGGAGCTACTGTTCTTGTCAGTTTCCTAAGCAGAGTTGAACTATATATGGCCCGTGTGCGTAGGAAGCACAGTTCTTTTGTTCTGAGCAAGCTCACTGTTCTGGCCCTATAGGAAACACAGTAGAGTAGAAGAGTGCTCTTTTCTCAAAAGCAGAGTGTGTTTCTTGTAGGGTGAGCTAGAGTTTGTTTCGCAGTCCTAAATGGATTTGAATCACATACAGTTTCTGGTACTACGAGCAAGAGTTGTTTTCTGGTAAGGAAAGTCACTATTGTGCTCCCTTTGCCATACACAGTGCAAATAGCACTCGTGTCTGTTCCTAGCACGTATAGTGTATTGGACTGAAGAGGAGCTAATGTTCTTGTCAGTTTCCTAAGAATAGTTGAACTAGATATGGTCCGTGTGTGTAGGAAGCACAGTTCTATTGTTCTGAGCAAGCTCACTGTTCTGGCCCTATAGGAAACACAGTAGAGTAGAAGAGTGCTCTTTTCTCAAAAGCAGAGTGTGTTTCTTGTAAGGCTAGCTAGTGTTTGTTTCCCAGTCAGAAACGAAGTTGAATCCCATGCAGTTTCTGGTCCTACGAGCAAGAGTTGTTTTCTAGTAAGAAGAGTCACTATTGCGCTCCCATTGCCATACACAGTGCAAATAGCACTCGTGTCTGCTCACAGCAAGTACAGTGTATTGGACTGAAGAGGATATACTGTTCTTGTCAGTTTCCTAAGCAGAGTTGAACTAGATATGGCCCGTGTGTGTACGAAGCACAGTTCTTTTTTTCTGATCAAGCTCACTGTTCGGACACCATAGGAAACACAGTAGAGTAGAAGAGTGCTCCTTTCTCAGAAGCAGAGTGTGTTTCTTGTAAGACGAGCTAGCATTCGTTTCCCAGTCATAAATGGAGTTGAATCCCATGCAGTTTCTGGTCCTACGAGCAAGAGTTGTTTTCTGGTAAGAAGAGTCACAGTTACGCTCCCATTGTCATACACAGGGCAAATGGCACGGGTGTCTGTTCCCAGCATGTACAGTGTATTGGACTGAGGAGGATCTACTGTTCTTGTCAGTTTCCTAAGCAGAGTTGAACTAGATATGGCCCGTGTGTAGGAAGCACAGTTCTTTTGTCCTAAGCAAGCTCACTCTTCTGGCCTTATAGGAAACACAGTAGAGTAGAAGAGTGCTCTTTTATCTAAAGCAGAGTGTGTTTCTTGTAAGGCTAGGTAGTGTTTGTTTCCCAGTCAGAAACGAAGTTGAATCCCATGCAGTTTCTGGTCCTACGAGCATGAGTTGTTTTCTGGTAAGAAGAGTCACTATTGCGCTCCCATTGCCATACACAGCGCAAATAGCACTCGCGTCTGTTCCCAGCAAGTACAGTGTATTGGACAGAAGAGGAGATAGTGTTCTTGTCAGTTTTCTAACCAGAGTTGAACTAGATATGACCCGTGTGTGTAGGAAGCACAGTTCTTTTGTTCTGAGCAAGCTCACTGTTCGGACCCCATAGGAAACACAGTAGAGTAGAAGAGTGCTCTTTTCTCAAAAGCAGAGTGTGTTTCATTTAAGGCGAGCTAGCATTTGTTTCCCAGTCCTAAATGGCGTTGAATAACATGCAGTTTGTGGTCCTATGAGCAAGTGTTGTGTTCTGGTAAGGAAAGTCACTATTGTGCTCTCATTGCCATACACAGTGCAAATAGCTCTCGCGTCTGTTCCCAGCAAGTACAGTGTATTGGACTGAAGAGGATCTACTGTTCTTGTCAGGTTCCTAAGCAGAGTTGAACTAGATATGGCCCGTGTGTGTAGGAAGCACAGTTCTTATGTTCTGAGCAAGCTCACTGTTGTAGCCCAATAGGAAACACAGTAGAGTAGAAGAGTGCTCTTTTCTCTAAAGCAGAGTGTATTTCTTGTAAGGTGAGCTCGCATTTGTTTCCCAGTCCTAAATGGAGTTGAGTCACAGGCAGTTTTTGGTCCTACGAGCAAGAGTTGTTTTCTGGTAAGAAGAGTCACTATTGTGCTCCAAATGCCATACACAGTGCAAATAGCATTCCCGTCTATTCCCAGCAAGTACAGTGTATTGGACTGAATAGGAGCTACTGTTCTTGTCAGTTTCCTAAGCAGAGTTGAAATAGATATGGTCCGTGTGTAGGAAGCACAGTTCTTTTGTTCTGAGCAAGCTCACTGTTCTGGCCCTATAGGAAACACAGTAGAGTAGAAGAGTGCTCTTTTCTCTAAAGTAGAGTGTGTTTCTTGTAAGGCGAGCTAGCATTTGTTTCCCATTCCTAAATGGAGTTGAATCACATGCAGTTTCTGGTCCTAGGAGCAAGAGTTGTTTTATGGTAAGAAGAGTCACTATTGCGCTGCCATTGCCATCCACAGGACAAATAGCACTGGCGTCTGTTCCCAGCAGGTACTGTGTATTGGACTGAAGAGGATCTACATCTCTTGTCAGGTTCCTAAGCAGAATTGAACTAGACATGGCCGTGTGTGTAGGAAGCACAGTTCTTTTGTTCTGAGCAAGCTCACTGTTAAGACCCCATAGGAAACACAGTAGAGTAGAAGAGTGTTCTTTTCTCAAAAGCAGAGTGTGTTTCTTATAACGCGAGCTAGCGTTTGTTTCCCAGTCCTAAATGGAGTTGAATCACATGCAGTTTCTGGTCCTACGAGCAAGAGTTGTTTTCTGGTAAAGAAAGCCACTATTGCGCTGCCATTGCCATACACAGGACAAGTAGCACTGTTGTCTGTTCCCAGCAAGTACAGTGTATTGGACTGAAGAGGATCTACTGTTCTTGTCAGGTTCCTAAGCAGAATTGAACTAGATATGGCCGTGTATGTAGGAAGCACAGTTCTTTTGTTCTGAGCAAGCTCACTGTTCGGACCACATAGGAAACACCGTAGAGTAGAAGAGTGCTCTTTTCTCAAAAGCAGAGTGTGTTTCTTGTAAAGCGAGCTAGCATTTGTTTCCCAGTCCTAAATGGCGTTGTATCACATGCAGTTTGTAGTCCTATGAGCAAGAGTTTTTTTCTGGTAAGGAAAGTCACTATTGTGCTCTCATTGCCATACACAGTGCAAATAGCACTCACGTCTGTTCCCAGCAAGTACAGTGTATTGGACTGAAGAGGATCTACTGTTCTTGTCAGGTTCCTAAGCAGAGTTGAACTAGATATGGCCGGTGTGTGTAGGAAGCACAGTTATTATGTTCTGAGCAAGCTCACTGTTCTGGCCCTATAGGAAACACAGTAGAGTAGAAGAGTGCTCTTTTCTCTAAAGTAGAGTGTATTTCTTGTAAGGCGAGCTCGCACTTGTTTCCCAGTCCTAAATAGAGTTGAGTCACAGGCAGTTTCTGGTCCTATGAGCAAGAGTTGTTTTCTTTTAAGAAGAGTCACTATTACACTCCCATTTTCATACACAGGGCAAATAGTAATGGCGTCTGTTCCCAGCATGTACAGTGTATTGGACTGAAGAGGATCTACTGTTCTTGTCAGTTTCCTAAGCAGAGTTGAACTAGATATGGCCCGTGTGTGTAGGAAGCACAGTTCTTTTGTTCTGAGCAAGCGCGCTGTTCGGACCACATAGGAAACACAGTAGAGTAGGCGAGTGCTCTTTTCTCAAAAGCAGAGTGTGTTTCTTGTAAGGCTAGGTAGTGTTTGTTTCCCCGTCAGAAACAGAGTTGAATCACACGCAGTTTCTGGTCCTACGAGCAAGAGTTGTTTTCTTGTAAGAAGAGTCACTACTGCGCTCCCATTGCCATACACAGGACAAATAGCACTGGCGTCTGTTCCCAGCCAGTACAGTGTATTGGACTGAAGAGGATCTACTGCTCTTGTCAGGTTCCTAAGCAGAATTGAACTAGATATGGCCGTGTGTGTAGGAAGGACATTTCTTTTGTTCTGAGCAAGCTCACTGTTTGGAACCCGTAGGAAACACAGTAGAGTAGAAGAGTGCTCTTTTCTCTAAAGCAGAGTGTGTTTCTTGTAAGGCGAGCTAGCGTTTGTTTCGCAGTCCTAAATGGAGTTGAATCCCATGCAGTTTTTGGAACTACGAGCAAGAGTTGTTTTCTGGTAAGAAGACTCACTATTGCGCTGCCATTGCCATACACAGGACAAATAGCACTGGCATCTGTTCGCAGCAAGTACAGTGTATTGGACTGAAGAAGATCTACTGTTCTCGTCAGGTTCCTAAGCAGACTTGAACTAGATATGGCCGTGTGTGTAGGAAGCACAGTTTTTTTGTTCTGAGCAAGCTCACTGTTCGGACCCCATAGGGAACACAGTAGAGTAGAAGAGTGCTTTTTTCTCAAAAGCAGAGTGTGTTTCTTGTAAGGCGAGCTAGCGTTTGTTTTCCATTCCTAAATGGAGTTGAATCACATGCAGTTTCTGGTCCTTCGAGCAAGAGTTGTTTTCTGGTTAGGAAAGTCACTATTGCGCTCTCATTGCCATACACAGTGCAAATAGCCCTCCCGTCTCTTCCCAGCAAGTACAGTGTATTGGACTGAAGAGGAGCTACTGTTCTTCTCAGTTTCCTAAGCAGAATTGAACTAGATATGGCCCGTGTGTGTACGAAGCACAGTTCTTTTTTTCTGAGCAAGCTCACTGTTTTGGTCCTATAGGAAACACAGTAGAGTAGAAGAGTGCTCTTTTCTCAAAAGAAGAGTGTGTTTCTTGTAAAGCGAGCTAGAGTTTGTTTCCCAGTCCTAAATGGAGTTGAGTCACATGCACTTTCTGGTCCTACGAACAAGAGTTGTTTTATGTTAAGAATAGTCACTATTGCGCTGCATTTGCCATACACAGGACAAATAGCACTGGCGTCTGTTCCCAGCAAGTACAGTGTTTTGGACTGAAGAGGATATACTGCTCTTGTCAGGTTCCTAATCAGAATTGAACTAGATATGGCCGTGTGTGTAGGAAGCACAGTTCTTTTGTTCTGAACCACCTCACTGTTCGGACCCCATGGGAAACACAGTAGAGTAGAAAAGTGCTCTTTTCTCAAAAGCAGAGTGTGTTTTTTGTAAGGCAAGCTAGCGTTTGTTTCCCAGTCATAAATGGAGTTAAATCACATGCAGTTTCTGCTCCTACGAACAAGAGCTGTTTTCTGGTAAGGAAAGTCACATTGCGCTCCCATTGCCATACACAGTACAAATAGCACTCGCGTCTGTTCCCAGCAAGTACAGTGTATTGGACTGAATAGGTGCTACTGTTCTTGTCAGTTTCCTAAGCAGAGTTGAACTAGATATGATCCGTGTGTGTAGGAAGCACAGTTCTTTTGTTCTGAGCAAGCTCACTGTTTGGAACCCATAGGAAACACAGTAGAGTAGAAGAGTGCTCTTTTCTCTAAAGCACAGTGTGTTTCTTGTAAGGCGAGCTAGCCTTTGTTTCGCAGTCCTAAATGGAGTTGAATCCCATGCAGTTTTTGGTACTACGAGCAAGAGTTGTTTTCTGGTAAGAAGACTCACTATTGTGCTGCCATTGCCATACACAGGACAAATAGCACTGGCGTCTGTTCGCAGCAAGTACAGTGTATTGGACTGAAGAAGATCTACTGTTCTTGTCAGGTTCCTAAGCAGACTTGAACTAGATATGGCCGTGTGTGTAGGAAGCACAGTTTTTTTGTTCTGAGCAAGCTCACTTTTCAGACCCCATAGGGAACACAGTAGAGTAGAAGAGTGCTTTTTTCTCAAAAGCAGAGTGTGTTTCTTATAAGGCGAGCTAGCGTTTGTTTTCCATTCTTAAATGGAGTTGAATCACATGCAGTTTCTGGTCCTACGAGCAAGAGTTGTTTTCTGGTAAGGAAAGTCACTATTGCGCTCTCATTGCCATACACAGTGCAAATAGCCCTCCCGTCTGTTCCCAGCAAGTACAGTGTATTGACTGAAGAGGAGCTACTGTTCTTCTCAGTTTCCTAAGCAGAGTTGAACTAGATATGGCCCGTGTGTGTAGGAAGCACAGTTCTTTTTTTCTGAGCAAGCTCACTGTTTTGGCCCTATAGGAAACACAGTAGAGTAGAAGAGTGCTCTTTTCTCAAAAGCAGAGTGTGTTTATGGTAAAGCGAGCTAGAGTTTGTTTCCCAGTCCTAAATGGAGTTGAGTCACATGCAGTTTTTTGTCCTATGAGCAAGAGTTGTTTTCTGGTAAGATGAGTCACTATTGTGGTCCAATTGCCATACACAGTGCAAATAGCACTGGCGTCTGTTCCCAGCAAGTACAGTGTAATGGACTGAAGAAGGTCTACTGTTCTTGTCAGTTTCCTGAGCAGAGTTGAACTAGATATGGCCCGTGTGTTTAGGAAACACAGTTCTTTTGTTCTGAGCAAGCTCACTGTTCTGGCCCTATAGGAAACACAGTAGAGTAGAAGCGTGCTCTTTTCTCAAAAGCAGAGTGTGTTTCTTGTAAGGCGAGCTAGGGTTTGTTTCCCAGTCCTAAATGGAGTTGAATCACATGCAGTTTTTGGTCCTACGAGCAAGAGTTGTTTTCTGGTAAGGAAAGTCACTATTGTGCTCCCTTAGCCACACACAGTTCAAATAGCGCTCACGTCTGCTCCCAGCAAGTACAGTGTATTGGAAAGAAGAGGAGCTTCTGTTCTTGTCAGTTTCCTAAGCAGAGTTGAACTAGATATGACCCGTGTGTGTAGTAAGCACAGTTCTTTTGTTCTGAGCAAGCTCACTGTTCGGACTCCATTGGAAACACAGTAGAGTAGAAGAGTGCTCTTTTCTCAAAAGCAGAGTGTGTTTCTTGTAAGGCTAGCTAGTGTTTGTTTCCCAGTCAGAAACGGAGTTGAATCCCATGCAGTTTCTGGTCCTGCAAGCAAGAGTTGTTTTCTGGTAAGACGAGTCACTATTGCGTTCCCTTGCCATACACAGTGCAAATAGCACTCGCGTCTGTTCCCAGCAAGTACAGTGTATTGGACTGAAGAGGAGCTACTGTTCTTGTCAGTTTTCTAAGCAGAGTTGAACTAGATATGGCCGTGTGTGTAGGAAGCACAGTTCTTTTGTTCTGAGCAAGCTCACTGTTCTGGCCCTATAGGAAACACAGTAGAGTAGAAGAGTGCTCTTTTATCAAAAGCAGAGTGTATTTCTTGTAGGGTGAGCTAGAGTTTGTTTCCCAGTCCTAAATGGATTTGAATCACATGCAGTTTCTGGTACTACGAGCAAGAGTTGTTTTCTGGTATGGAAAGTCACTATTGTGCTCCCTTTGCCATACACAGTGCAAATAGCACTCGCGTCTGTTCCCAGCACGTACAGTGTATTGGACTGAAGAGGAGCTAAAGTTCTTGTCAGATTCCTAAGAAGAGTTGAACTAGATATGGTCCGTGTGTGTAGGAAGCACAGTTCTATTGTTCTGAGCAAGCTCACTGTTCTGGCCTTATAGAAAACACAGTAGAGTAGAAGAGTGCTCTTTTCTCAAAAGCAGAGTGTGTTTCTTCTAAGGCGAGCTAGGGTTTGTTTCCCAGTCAGAAACGAAGTTGAATCCCATGCAGTTTCTGGTCCTACGAGCATGAGTTGTTTTCTGGTAAGAAGAGTCACTATTGTGCTCCCATTGCCATACACAGTGCAAATAGCACTCATGTCTGCTCCCAGCAAGTACAGTGTATTGGACTGAAGAGGAGATACTGTTCTTCTCAGTTTCCTAAGCAGAGTTGAACTAGATATGGCCCGTGTGTGTAGGAAGCACAGTTCTTTTTTTCTGAGCAAGCTCACTGTACGGACACCATGGGAAACACAGTAGAGTAGAAGAGTGCTCTTTTCTCAAAAGCAGAGTGTGTTTCTTGTAAGGCGAGCTAGCATTTGTTTCCCAGTCATAAATGGAGTTGAATCCCATGCAGTTTCTGGTCCTACGAGCAAGAGTTGTTTTCTGGTAAGAAGAGTCACAATTACGCTCCCATTGTCATACACAGGGCAAATAGCACGGGTGTATGTTCCCAGCATTTACAGTGTATTGGACTGAGGAGGATCCACTGTTCTTGTCACTTTCCTAAGCAAAGTTGAACTAGATATGGCCCGTGTGTGTAGGAAGCACAGTTCTTTTGTTCTAAGCAAGCTCACTGCTCTGAAACTACAGGAAACACAGTAGAGTAGAAGAGTGCTCTTTTCTGAAAAGCAGAGTGTGTTTCTTGTAAGGCTAGCTAGTGTTTGTTTCCCAGTCAGAAACGGAGTTGAATCCCATGCAGTTTCTGTTCCTACGAGCAAGAGTTGTTTTCTGGTAAGAAGAGTCACTATTGAGCTCCCAATGTCATATACAGTGCAAATAGCACTCGCTTCTGCTCCCAGCAAGTAGAGTGTATTGGACTGAAGAGGAGCTACTGTTCTTGTCAGTTTCCTATGCAGAGTTGAACTACATATGGCCCGTGTGTGTAGGAAGCACAGTTCTTTTGTTCTGATCAAGCTTACTGTTCAGACCCCATAGGAAAGACAGTAGAGTAGAAGAGTACTCTTTTCTCAAATGCAGAGTGTATTTATTTTAAGGCGAGCAGGCGTTTGTTTCCGAGTCCAAAATGGAGTTGAATCACATGCAGTTTTTGGTCCTACGAGTAAGAGTTGTTTTCTGGTAAGGAAAGTAACTATTGTGCTCCTTTAGCCACACACAGTGCAAATAGCACTCGCGTCTGCTCCCAGCAAGTACAGTGTATTGGAAAGAAGAGGAGCTACTGTTCTTGTCAGTTTCCTAAGCAGAGTTGAACTAGATATGACACGTGTGTGTAGTAAGCACAGTTCTCTTTTTCTAAGCAAGCTCACTGTTCGGACCCCATAGGAAACACAGTAGAGTAGAAGAGTGCTCTTTTCTCAAAAGCAGAGTGTGTTTCTTGTAAGGCTAGCTAGTGTTTGTTTCCCAGTCAGAAACAGAGTTGAATCACACGCAGTTTCTGGTCCTACGAGCAAGAGTTGTTTTCTTGTAAGAAGAGTCACTACTGCGCTCCCATTGCCATACACAGGACAAATAGCACTGGCGTCTGTTCCCAGCAAGTACAGTGTATTGGACTGAAGAGGATCTACTGCTCTTTTCAGGTTCCTACACAGAATTGAACTAGATATGGCCGTGTGTGTAGGAAGGACATTTCTTTTGTTCTGAGCAAGCTCACTGTTCAGACTCCATAGGAAACACAGTAGAGTAGAAGAGTGCTCTTTTCTCAAAAGCAGAGTGTGTTTCTTGTAAGGCGAGCTAGCATTTGTTTCCTAGTCCTAAATGGAGTTGAATCACATGCAGTTTCTGGTCCTACGAACAAGAGTTGTTTTCTGGTAAGGAAAGTCACTATTGCACTCCAATTGCCATACACAGGGCAAATAGCACTCGAGGCTTTTCCCAGCAAGTACAGTGTATTGGACTGAATAGGATCTACTGTTCTTGTCAGTTTCCTAAGCAGAGTTGAACTACATATGGTCCGTGTGTGTAGGAAGCACAGTTCTTTTGTTCTGAGCAAGCTCACTGTTTGGACCCCATAGGAAACACAGTAGAGTTGAAGAGTGCTCTTTTCTCTAAAGCAGAGTGTGTTTCTTGTAAGGCGAGCTAGCGTTTGTTTCCCAGTCCTAAATGGAGTGGAATCACATGCACTTTCTGGTCCTACGAGCAAGAGTTGTTTTATGTTAAGAATAGTCACTATTGCGCTGCTATTGCCATACACAGGACAAATAGCACTGGCGTCTGTTTCCAGCAAGTACAGTGTATTGGACTGCAGAGGATCTACTGCTCTTGTCAGGTTCCTAATCAGAATTGAACTAGATATGGCCGTGTGTGTAGGAAGCACAGTTCTTTTGTTCTGAGCATCTCACTGTTCGGACCCCATAGGAAACACAGTAGAGTAGAAAAGTGCTCTTTTCTCAAAAGCAGAGTGTGTTTTTTGTAAGGCAAGCTAGCGTTTTTTCCCAGTCCTAAATGGAGTTGAATCACATGCAGTTTCTGGTCCTACGAACAAGAGTTGTTTTCTGGTAAGGAAAGTCAAATTGCGCTCCCATTGCCATACACAGTGCAAATAGCACTCGCGCCTGTTCCCAGCAAGTACAGTGTATTGGACTGAATAGGTGCTACTGTTCTTGTCAGTTTCCTAAGCAGAGTTGAAGTAGATATGATTCGTGTGTGTAGGAAGCACAGTTCTTTTGTTCTGAGCAAGCTCACTGTTTGGAACCCATAGGAAACACAGTAGAGTAGAAGAGTGCTCTTTTCTCTAAAGCAGAGTGTTGTTCTTGTAAGGCGAGCTAGCGTTTGTTTCGCAGTCCTAAATGGAGTTGAATCAAATGCAGTTTTTGGTACTATGAGCAAGAGTTGTTTTCTGGTAAGATGAGTCACTATTCCGCTGCCATTGCCATACACAGGACAAATAGCACTGGCGTCTTTTTGCAGCAAGTACAGTGTATTGGACTGAAGAAGATCTACTGTTCTTGTCAGGTTCCTAAGCAGAGTTGAACTAGATATGGCCCGTGTGTGTAGGAAGCACAGTTCTTTTATTCTGAGCAAGCTCACTGTTTTGGCCCTATAGGAAACACAGTAGAGTAGAAGAGTGCTCTTTTCTCAAAAGCAGTGTGTGTTTCTTGTAAAGCGAGCTAGAGTTTGTTTCCCAGTACTAAATGGAGTTGAGTCACATGCAGTTTTTTATCCTATGAGCAAGAGTTGTTTTCTGGTAAGACGAGTCACTATTGTGGTCCAATTGCCATACACAGTGCAAATAGCACTGGCGTCTGTTCCCAGCAAGCACAGTGTATTGGACTGAAGAGGGTCTACTGTTCTTGTCAGTTTCCTGAGCAGAGTTGAACTAGATATGGCCCGTGTGTTTAGGAAGCACAGTTCTTTTGTTTTGAGCAAGCTCACTGTTCTGGCCCTATAGGAAACACAGTAGAGTAGAAGCGTGCTCTTTTCTCAAAAGCAGAGTGTGTTTCTTGTAAGGCTAGCTAGTGTTTGTTTCCCAGTCAGAAACGGAGTTGAATCCCACGCAGTTTCTGGTCCTGCAAGCAAGAGTTGTTTTCTGGTAAGAAGAGTCACTATTGCGTTCCCTTGCCATACACAGTGCAAATAGCACTCGTGTCTGCTCCCAGCAAGTACAGTGTATTGGACTGAAGAGGAGCTTCTGTCTTCTCAGTTTCCTAAGCAGAGTTGAACTAGATATGGCCCGTGTGTGTAGGAAGCACAGTTCTTTTGTTCTGAGCAAGCTCACTGTTCTGGCCCTATAGGAAACACAGTAGAGTAGAAGAGTGCTCTTTTCTCAAAAGCAGAGTGTGTTTCTTGTAGGGTGAGCTAGAGTTTGTTTCCCAGTCCTAAATGGATTTGAATCACATTCAGTTTCTGGTACTACGAGCAAAAATTGTTTTCTGGTAAGGAAAGTCACTATTGTGCTCCCTTTGCCATAGACAGTGCAAATAGCACTCGCGTCTGTTCCCAGCACGTACAGTGTATTGGACTGAAGAGGAGCTACTGTTCTTGTCAGTTTCCTAAGAAGAGTTGTACTAGATATGGTCCGTGTGTGTAGGAAGCACAGTTCTATTGTTCTGAGCAAGCTCACTGTTCTGGCCCTATAGGAAACACAGTAGAGTAGAAGAGTGCTCTTTTCTCAAAAGCAGAGTGTGTTTCTTGTAAGGCGAGCTAGCCTTTGTTGCGCAGTCCTAAATGGAGTTGATTCCCATGCAGTTTTTGGTACTACGAGCAAGAGTTGTTTTCTGGTAAGAAGACTCACTATTGTGCTGCCATTGCCATACACAGGACAAATAGCACTGGCGTCTGTTCGCAGCAAGTACAGTGTATTGGACTGAAGAAGATCTACTGTTCTTGTCAGGTTCCTAAGCAGACTTGAACTAGATATGGCCGTGTGTGTAGGAAGCACAGTTTTTTTGTTCTGAGCAAGCTCACTTTTCAGACCCCATAGGGAACACAGTAGAGTAGAAGAGTGCTTTTTTCTCAAAAGCAGAGTGTGTTTCTTGTAAGGCGAGCTAGCGTTTGTTTTCCATTCTTAAATGGAGTTGAATCACATGCAGTTTCTGGTCCTACGAGCAAGAGTTGTTTTCTGGTAAGGAAAGTCACTATTGCGCTCTCATTGCCATACACAGTGCAAATAGCCCTCTCGTCTGTTCCCAGCAAGTACAGTGTATTGACTGAAGAGGAGCTACTGTTCTTCTCAGTTTCCTAAGCAGAGTTGAACTAGATATGGCCCGTGTGTGTAGGAAGCACAGTTCTTTTTTTCTGAGCAAGCTCACTGTTTTGGCCCTATAGGAAACACAGTAGAGTAGAAGAGTGCTCTTTTCTCAAAAGCAGAGTGTGTTTCTTGTAAAGCGAGCTAGAGTTTGTTTCCCAGTCCTAAATGGAGTTGAGTCACATGCAGTTTTTTGTCCTATGAGCAAGAGTTGTTTTCTGGTAAGATGAGTCACTATTGTGGTCCAATTGCCATACACAGTGCAAATAGCACTGGCGTCTGTTCCCAGCAAGTACAGTGTAATGGACTGAAGAAGGTCTACTGTTCTTGTCAGTTTCCTGAGCAGAGTTGAACTAGATATGGCCTGTGTGTATAGGAAACACAGTTCTTTTGTTCTGAGCAAGCTCACTGTTCTGGCCCTATAGGAAACACAGTAGAGTAGAAGCGTGCTCTTTTCTCAAAAGCAGAGTGTGTTTCTTGTAAGGCGAGCTAGGGTTTTTTTCCCAGTCCTAAATGGAGTTGAATCACATGCAGTTTTTGGTCCTACAAGCAAGAGTTGTTTTCTGGTAAGGAAAGTCACTATTGTGCTTCCTTAGCCACACACAGTTCAAATAGCGCTCGCGTCTCCTCCCAGCAAGTACAGTGTATTGGAAAGAAGAGGAGCTTCTGTTCTTGTCAGTTTCCTAAGCAGAGTTGAACTAGATATGACCCGTGTGTGTAGTAAGCACAGTTCTTTTGTTCTGAGCAAGCTCACTGTTCGGACTCCATTGGAAACACAGTAGAGTAGAAGAGTGCTCTTTTCTCAAAAGCAGAGTGTGTTTCTTGTAAGGCTAGCTAGTGTTTGTTTCCCAGTCAGAAACGGAGTTGAATCCCACGCAGTTTCTGGTCCTGCAAGCAAGAGTTGTTTTCTGGTAAGAAGAGTCACTATTGCGTTCCCTTGCCATACACAGTGCAAATAGCACTCGCGTCTGTTCCCAGCAAGTACAGTGTATTGGACTGAAGAGGAGCTACTGCTCTTGTCAGTTTTCTAAGCAGAGTTGAACTAGATATGGCCGTGTGTGTAGGAAGCACAGTTCTTTTGTTCTGAGCAAGCTCACTGTTCTGGCCCTATAGGAAACACAGTAGAGTAGAAGAGTGCTCTTTTATCAAAAGCAGAGTGTATTTCTTGTAGGGTGAGCTAGAGTTTGTTTCCCAGTCCTAAATGGATTTGAATCACATGCAGTTTCTGGTACTACGAGCAAGAGTTGTTTTCTGGTATGGAAAGTCACTATTGTGCTCCCTTTGCCATACACAGTGCAAATAGCACTCGCGTCTGTTCCCAGCACGTACAGTGTATTGGACTGAAGAGGAGCTAATGTTCTTGTCAGATTCCTAAGAGGAGTTGAACTAGATATGGTCCGTGTGTGTAGGAAGCACAGTTCTATTGTTCTGAGCAAGCTCACTGTTCTGGCCTTATAGGAAACACAGTAGAGTAGAAGAGTGCTCTTTTCTCAAAAGCAGAGTGTGTTTCTTCTAAGGCGAGCTAGGGTTTGTTTCCCAGTCAGAAACGAAGTTGAATCCCATGCAGTTTCTGGTCCTACGAGCATGAGTTGTTTTCTGATAAGAAGAGTCACTATTGCGCTCCCATTGCCATACACAGTGCAAATAGCACTCGTGTCTGCTCCCAGCAAGTACAGTGTATTGGACTGAAGAGGAGATACTGTTCTTCTCAGTTTCCTAAGCAGAGTTGAACTAGATATGGCCCGTGTGTGTAGGAAGCACAGTTCTTTTTTTCTGAGCAAGCTCACTGTTCGGACACCATGGGAAACACAGTAGAGTAGAAGAGTGCTCTTTTCTCAAAAGCAGAGTGTGTTTCTTGTAAGGCGAGCTAGCATTTGTTTCCCAGTCATAAATGGAGTTGAATCCCATGCAGTTTCTGGTCCTACGAGCAAGAGTTGTTTTCTGGTAAGAAGAGTCACAATTACGCTCCCATTGTCATACACAGGGCAAATAGCACGGGTGTATGTTCCCAGCATTTACAGTGTATTGGACTGAGGAGGATCTACTGTTCTTGTCACTTTCCTAAGCAAAGTTGAACTAGATATGGCCCGTGTGTGTAGGAAGCACAGTTCTTTTGTTCTAAGCAAGCTCACTGCTCTGAAACTATAGGAAACACAGTAGAGTAGAAGAGTGCTCTTTTCTGAAAAGCAGAGTGTGTTTCTTGTAAGGCTAGCTAGTGTTTGTTTCCCAGTCAGAAACGGAGTTGAATCCCATGCAGTTTCTGGTCCTACGAGCAAGAGTTGTTTTCTGGTAAGAAGAGTCACTATTGAGCTCACAATGTCATATACAGTGCAAATAGCACTCGCTTCTGCTCCCAGCAAGTAGAGTGTATTGGACTGAAGAGGAGCTACTGTTCTTGTCAGTTTCCTATGCAGAGTTGAACTAGATATGACACGTGTGTGTAGTAAGCACAGTTCTCTTTTTCTAAGCAAGCTCACTGTTCGGACCCCATAGGAAACACAGTAGAGTAGAAGAGTGCTCTTTTCTCAAAAGCAGAGTGTGTTTCTTGTAAGGCTAGCTAGTGTTTGTTTCCCAGTCAGAAACAGAGTTGAATCACACGCAGTTTCTGGTCCTACGAGCAAGAGTTGTTTTCTTGTAAGAAGAGTCACTACTGCGCTCCCATTGCCATACACAGGACAAATAGCACTGGCGTCTGTTCCCAGCAAGTACAGTGTATTGGACTGAAGAGGATCTACTGCTCTTTTCAGGTTCCTACGCAGAATTGAACTAGATATGGCCGTGTGTGTAGGAAGGACATTTCTTTTGTTCTGAGCAAGCTCACTGTTCAGACTCCATAGGAAACACAGTAGAGTAGAAGAGTGCTCTTTTCTCAAAAGCAGAGTGTGTTTCTTGTAAGGCGAGCTAGCATTTGTTTCCTAGTCCTAAATGGAGTTTTATCACATGCAGTTTCTGGTCCTACGAACAAGAGTTGTTTTCTGGTAAGGAAAGTCACTATTGCGCTCCAATTGCCATACACAGGGCAAATAGCACTCGAGGCTTTTCCCAGCAAGTACAGTGTATTGGACTGAATAGGATCTACTGTTCTTGTCAGTTTCCTAAGCAGAGTTGAACTACATATGGTCCGTGTGTGTAGGAAGCACAGTTCTTTTGTTCTGAGCAAGCTCACTGCTCTGAAACTATAGGAAACACAGTAGAGTAGAAGAGTGCTCTTTTCTGAAAAGCAGAGTGTGTTTCTTGTAAGGATAGCTAGTGTTTGTTTCCCAGTCAGAAACGGAGTTGAATCCCATGCAGTTTCTGTTCCTACGAGCAAGAGTTGTTTTCTGGTAAGAAGAGTCACTATTGAGCTCCCAATGTCATATACAGTGCAAATAGCACTCGCTTCTGCTCCCAGCAAGTAGAGTATATTGGACTGAAGAGGAGCTACTGTTCTTGTCAGTTTCCTATGCAGAGTTGAACTACATATGGCCCGTGTGTGTAGGAAGCACAGTTTTTTTGTTCTGAGCAAGCTCACTTTTCAGACCCCATAGGGAACACAGTAGAGTAGAAGAGTGCTTTTTTCTCAAAAGCAGAGTGTGTTTCTTATAAGGCGAGCTAGCGTTTGTTTTCCATTCTTAAATGGAGTTGAATCACATGCAGTTTCTGGTCCTACGAGCAAGAGTTGTTTTCTGGTAAGGAAAGTCACTATTGCGCTCTCATTGCCATACACAGTGCAAATAGCCCTCCCGTCTGTTCCCAGCAAGTACAGTGTATTGACTGAAGAGGAGCTACTGTTCTTCTCAGTTTCCTAAGCAGAGTTGAACTAGATATGGCCCGTGTGTGTAGGAAGCACAGTTCTTTTTTTCTGAGCAAGCTCACTGTTTTGGCCCTATAGGAAACACAGTAGAGTAGAAGAGTGCTCTTTTCTCAAAAGCAGAGTGTGTTTCTTGTAAAGCGAGCTAGAGTTTGTTTCCCAGTCCTAAATGGAGTTGAGTCACATGCAGTTTTTTGTCCTATGAGCAAGAGTTGTTTTCTGGTAAGATGAGTCACTATTGTGGTCCAATTGCCATACACAGTGCAAATAGCACTGGCGTCTGTTCCCAGCAAGTACAGTGTAATGGACTGAAGAAGGTCTACTGTTCTTGTCAGTTTCCTGAGCAGAGTTGAACTAGATATGGCCCGTGTGTTTAGGAAACACAGTTCTTTTGTTCTGAGCAAGCTCACTGTTCTGGCCCTATAGGAAACACAGTAGAGTAGAAGCGTGCTCTTTTCTCAAAAGCAGAGTGTGTTTCTTGTAAGGCGAGCTAGGGTTTGTTTCCCAGTCCTAAATGGAGTTGAATCACATGCAGTTTTTGGTCCTACGAGCAAGAGTTGTTTTCTGGTAAGGAAAGTCACTATTGTGCTCCCTTAGCCACACACAGTTCAAATAGCGCTCACGTCTGCTCCCAGCAAGTACAGTGTATTGGAAAGAAGAGGAGCTTCTGTTCTTGTCAGTTTCCTAAGCAGAGTTGAACTAGATATGACCCGTGTGTGTAGTAAGCACAGTTCTTTTGTTCTGAGCAAGCTCACTGTTCGGACTCCATTGGAAACACAGTAGAGTAGAAGAGTGCTCTTTTCTCAAAAGCAGAGTGTGTTTCTTGTAAGGCTAGCTAGTGTTTGTTTCCCAGTCAGAAACGGAGTTGAATCCCATGCAGTTTCTGGTCCTGCAAGCAAGAGTTGTTTTCTGGTAAGACGAGTCACTATTGCGTTCCCTTGCCATACACAGTGCAAATAGCACTCGCGTCTGTTCCCAGCAAGTACAGTGTATTGGACTGAAGAGGAGCTACTGTTCTTGTCAGTTTTCTAAGCAGAGTTGAACTAGATATGGCCGTGTGTGTAGGAAGCACAGTTCTTTTGTTCTGAGCAAGCTCACTGTTCTGGCCCTATAGGAAACACAGTAGAGTAGAAGAGTGCTCTTTTATCAAAAGCAGAGTGTATTTCTTGTAGGGTGAGCTAGAGTTTGTTTCCCAGTCCTAAATGGATTTGAATCACATGCAGTTTCTGGTACTACGAGCAAGAGTTGTTTTCTGGTATGGAAAGTCACTATTGTGCTCCCTTTGCCATACACAGTGCAAATAGCACTCGCGTCTGTTCCCAGCACGTACAGTGTATTGGACTGAAGAGGAGCTAAAGTTCTTGTCAGATTCCTAAGAAGAGTTGAACTAGATATGGTCCGTGTGTGTAGGAAGCACAGTTCTATTGTTCTGAGCAAGCTCACTGTTCTGGCCTTATAGAAAACACAGTAGAGTAGAAGAGTGCTCTTTTCTCAAAAGCAGAGTGTGTTTCTTCTAAGGCGAGCTAGGGTTTGTTTCCCAGTCAGAAACGAAGTTGAATCCCATGCAGTTTCTGGTCCTACGAGCATGAGTTGTTTTCTGGTAAGAAGAGTCACTATTGTGCTCCCATTGCCATACACAGTGCAAATAGCACTCATGTCTGCTCCCAGCAAGTACAGTGTATTGGACTGAAGAGGAGATACTGTTCTTCTCAGTTTCCTAAGCAGAGTTGAACTAGATATGGCCCGTGTGTGTAGGAAGCACAGTTCTTTTTTTCTGAGCAAGCTCACTGTACGGACACCATGGGAAACACAGTAGAGTAGAAGAGTGCTCTTTTCTCAAAAGCAGAGTGTGTTTCTTGTAAGGCGAGCTAGCATTTGTTTCCCAGTCATAAATGGAGTTGAATCCCATGCAGTTTCTGGTCCTACGAGCAAGAGTTGTTTTCTGGTAAGAAGAGTCACAATTACGCTCCCATTGTCATACACAGGGCAAATAGCACGGGTGTATGTTCCCAGCATTTACAGTGTATTGGACTGAGGAGGATCTACTGTTCTTGTCACTTTCCTAAGCAAAGTTGAACTAGATATGGCCCGTGTGTGTAGGAAGCACAGTTCTTTTGTTCTAAGCAAGCTCACTGCTCTGAAACTATAGGAAACACAGTAGAGTAGAAGAGTGCTCTTTTCTGAAAAGCAGAGTGTGTTTCTTGTAAGGCTAGCTAGTGTTTGTTTCCCAGTCAGAAACGGAGTTGAATCCCATGCAGTTTCTGTTCCTACGAGCAAGAGTTGTTTTCTGGTAAGAAGAGTCACTATTGAGCTCCCAATGTCATATACAGTGCAAATAGCACTCGCTTCTGCTCCCAGCAAGTAGAGTGTATTGGACTGAAGAGGAGCTACTGTTCTTGTCAGTTTCCTATGCAGAGTTGAACTACATATGGCCCGTGTGTGTAGGAAGCACAGTTCTTTTGTTCTGATCAAGCTTACTGTTCAGACCCCATAGGAAAGACAGTAGAGTAGAAGAGTACTCTTTTCTCAAATGCAGAGTGTATTTATTTTAAGGCGAGCAGGCGTTTGTTTCCGAGTCCAAAATGGAGTTGAATCACATGCAGTTTTTGGTCCTACGAGTAAGAGTTGTTTTCTGGTAAGGAAAGTAACTATTGTGCTCCTTTAGCCACACACAGTGCAAATAGCACTCGCGTCTGCTCCCAGCAAGTACAGTGTATTGGAAAGAAGAGGAGCTACTGTTCTTGTCAGTTTCCTAAGCAGAGTTGAACTAGATATGACACGTGTGTGTAGTAAGCACAGTTCTCTTTTTCTAAGCAAGCTCACTGTTCGGACCCCATAGGAAACACAGTAGAGTAGAAGAGTGCTCTTTTCTCAAAAGCAGAGTGTGTTTCTTGTAAGGCTAGCTAGTGTTTGTTTCCCAGTCAGAAACAGAGTTGAATCACACGCAGTTTTTGGTCCTACGAGCAAGAGTTGTTTTCTTGTAAGAAGAGTCACTACTGCGCTCCCATTGCCATACACAGGACAAATAGCACTGGCGTCTGTTCCCAGCAAGTACAGTGTATTGGACTGAAGAGGATCTACTGCTCTTTTCAGGTTCCTACACAGAATTGAACTAGATATGGCCGTGTGTGTAGGAAGGACATTTCTTTTGTTCTGAGCAAGCTCACTGTTCAGACTCCATAGGAAACACAGTAGAGTAGAAGAGTGCTCTTTTCTCAAAAGCAGAGTGTGTTTCTTGTAAGGCGAGCTAGCATTTGTTTCCTAGTCCTAAATGGAGTTGAATCACATGCAGTTTCTGGTCCTACGAACAAGAGTTGTTTTCTGGTAAGGAAAGTCACTATTGCACTCCAATTGCCATACACAGGGCAAATAGCACTCGAGGCTTTTCCCAGCAAGTACAGTGTATTGGACTGAATAGGATCTACTGTTCTTGTCAGTTTCCTAAGCAGAGTTGAACTACATATGGTCCGTGTGTGTAGGAAGCACAGTTCTTTTGTTCTGAGCTAGCTCACTGTTTGGACCCCATAGGAAACACAGTAGAGTTGAAGAGTGCTCTTTTCTCTAAAGCAGAGTGTGTTTCTTGTAAGGCGAGCTAGCGTTTGTTTCCCAGCTCTAAATGGAGTGGAATCACATGCACTTTCTGGTCCTACGAGCAAGAGTTGTTTTATGTTAAGAATAGTCACTATTGCGCTGCTATTGCCATACACAGGACAAATAGCACTGGCGTCTGTTTCCAGCAAGTACAGTGTATTGGACTGCAGAGGATCTACTGCTCTTGTCAGGTTCCTAATCAGAATTGAACTAGATATGGCCGTGTGTGTAGGAAGCACAGTTCTTTTGTTCTGAGCATCTCACTGTTCGGACCCCATAGGAAACACAGTAGAGTAGAAAAGTGCTCTTTTCTCAAAAGCAGAGTGTGTTTTTTGTAAGGCAAGCTAGCGTTTTTTCCCAGTCCTAAATGGAGTTGAATCACATGCAGTTTCTGGTCCTACGAACAAGAGTTGTTTTCTGGTAAGGAAAGTCAAATTGCGCTCCCATTGCCATACACAGTGCAAATAGCACTCGCGCCTGTTCCCAGCAAGTACAGTGTATTGGACTGAATAGGTGCTACTGTTCTTGTCAGTTTCCTAAGCAGAGTTGAAGTAGATATGATTCGTGTGTGTAGGAAGCACAGTTCTTTTGTTCTGAGCAAGCTCACTGTTTGGAACCCATAGGAAACACAGTAGAGTAGAAGAGTGCTCTTTTCTCTAAAGCAGAGTGTTTTTCTTGTAAGGCGAGCTAGCGTTTGTTTCGCAGTCCTAAATGGAGTTGAATCAAATGCAGTTTTTGGTACTATGAGCAAGAGTTGTTTTCTGGTAAGATGAGTCACTATTCCGCTGCCATTGCCATACACAGGACAAATAGCACTGGCGTCTTTTTGCAGCAAGTACAGTGTATTGGACTGAAGAAGATCTACTGTTCTTGTCAGGTTCCTAAGCAGAGTTGAACTAGATATGGCCCGTGTGTGTAGGAAGCACAGTTCTTTTATTCTGAGCAAGCTCACTGTTTTGGCCCTATAGGAAACACAGTAGAGTAGAAGAGTGCTCTTTTCTCAAAAGCAGTGTGTGTTTCTTGTAAAGCGAGCTAGAGTTTGTTTCCCAGTACTAAATGGAGTTGAGTCACATGCAGTTTTTTATCCTATGAGCAAGAGTTGTTTTCTGGTAAGACGAGTCACTATTGTGGTCCAATTGCCATACACAGTGCAAATAGCACTGGCGTCTGTTCCCAGCAAGCACAGTGTATTGGACTGAAGAGGGTCTACTGTTCTTGTCAGTTTCCTGAGCAGAGTTGAACTAGATATGGCCCGTGTGTTTAGGAAGCACAGTTCTTTTGTTTTGAGCAAGCTCACTGTTCTGGCCCTATAGGAAACACAGTAGAGTAGAAGCGTGCTCTTTTCTCAAAAGCAGAGTGTGTTTCTTGTAAGGCTAGCTAGTGTTTGTTTCCCAGTCAGAAACGGAGTTGAATCCCATGCAGTTTCTGGTCCTGCAAGCAAGAGTTGTTTTCTGGTAAGAAGAGTCACTATTGCGTTCCCTTGCCATACACAGTGCAAATAGCACTCGTGTCTGCTCCCAGCAAGTACAGTGTATTGGACTGAAGAGGAGCTTCTGTCTTCTCAGTTTCCTAAGCAGAGTTGGAATAAGATATGGCCCGTGTGTGTAGGAAGCACAGTTCTTTTGTTCTGAGCAAGCTCACTGTTCTGGCCCTATAGGAAACACAGTAGAGTAGAAGAGTGCTCTTTTCTCAAAAGCAGAGTGTGTTTCTTGTAGGGTGAGCTAGAGTTTGTTTCCCAGTCCTAAATGGATTTGAATCACATTCAGTTTCTGGTACTACGAGCAAAAATTGTTTTCTGGTAAGGAAAGTCACTATTGTGCTCCCTTTGCCATAGACAGTGCAAATAGCACTCGCGTCTGTTCCCAGCACGTACAGTGTATTGGACTGAAGAGGAGCTACTGTTCTTGTCAGTTTCCTAAGAAGAGTTGTACTAGATATGGTCCGTGTGTGTAGGAAGCACAGTTCTATTGTTCTGAGCAAGCTCACTGTTCTGGCCCTATAGGAAACACAGTAGAGTAGAAGAGTGCTCTTTTCTCAAAAGCAGAGTGTGTTTCTTGTAAGGCGAGCTAGCCTTTGTTGCGCAGTCCTAAATGGAGTTGAATCCCATGCAGTTTTTGGTACTACGAGCAAGAGTTGTTTTCTGGTAA
Organism: Peromyscus eremicus; assembly: GCF_949786415.1. Taxonomy (NCBI): domain Eukaryota; kingdom Metazoa; phylum Chordata; class Mammalia; order Rodentia; family Cricetidae; genus Peromyscus; species Peromyscus eremicus. The sequence continues at coordinate 17,776 of NW_026735593.1, read as the reverse complement.
GAAGACTCACTATTGTGCTGCCATTGCCATACACAGGACAAATAGCACTGGCGTCTGTTCGCAGCAAGTACAGTGTATTGGACTGAAGAAGATCTACTGTTCTTGTCAGGTTCCTAAGCAGACTTGAACTAGATATGGCCGTGTGTGTAGGAAGCACAGTTTTTTTGTTCTGAGCAAGCTCACTTTTCAGACCCCATAGGGAACACAGTAGAGTAGAAGAGTGCTTTTTTCTCAAAAGCAGAGTGTGTTTCTTGTAAGGCGAGCTAGCGTTTGTTTTCCATTCTTAAATGGAGTTGAATCACATGCAGTTTCTGGTCCTACGAGCAAGAGTTGTTTTCTGGTAAGGAAAGTCACTATTGCGCTCTCATTGCCATACACAGTGCAAATAGCCCTCCCGTCTGTTCCCAGCAAGTACAGTGTATTGACTGAAGAGGAGCTACTGTTCTTCTCAGTTTCCTAAGCAGAGTTGAACTAGATATGGCCCGTGTGTGTAGGAAGCACAGTTCTTTTTTTCTGAGCAAGCTCACTGTTTTGGCCCTATAGGAAACACAGTAGAGTAGAAGAGTGCTCTTTTCTCAAAAGCAGAGTGTGTTTCTTGTAAAGCGAGCTAGAGTTTGTTTCCCAGTCCTAAATGGAGTTGAGTCACATGCAGTTTTTTGTCCTATGAGCAAGAGTTGTTTTCTGGTAAGATGAGTCACTATTGTGGTCCAATTGCCATACACAGTGCAAATAGCACTGGCGTCTGTTCCCAGCAAGTACAGTGTAATGGACTGAAGAAGGTCTACTGTTCTTGTCAGTTTCCTGAGCAGAGTTGAACTAGATATGGCCCGTGTGTATAGGAAACACAGTTCTTTTGTTCTGAGCAAGCTCACTGTTCTGGCCCTATAGGAAACACAGTAGAGTAGAAGCGTGCTCTTTTCTCAAAAGCAGAGTGTGTTTCTTGTAAGGCGAGCTAGGGTTTTTTTCCCAGTCCTAAATGGAGTTGAATCACATGCAGTTTTTGGTCCTACAAGCAAGAGTTGTTTTCTGGTAAGGAAAGTCACTATTGCGCTCCAATTGCCATACGCAGGGCAAATAGCACTCGATGCTTTTCGCAGCAGGTACAGTGTATTGGACTGAATAGGATCTACTGTTCTTGTCAGTTTCCTAAGCAGAGTTGAACTACATATGGTCCGTGTGTGTAGGAAGCACAGTTCTTTTGTTCTGAGCAAGCTCACTGTTTGGACCCCATAGGAAACACAGTAGAGTAGAAGAGTGCTCTTTTCTCTGAACCAGAGTGTGTTTCTTGTAAGGCGAGCTAGCGTTTGTTTCGCAGTCCTAAATGGAGTTGAATCCCATGCAGTTTTTGGTACTACGAGCAAGAGTTGTTTTCTGGTAAGAAGACTCACTATTCCGCTGCCATTGCCATACACAGGACAAATAGCACTGGCGTCTTTTCGCAGCAAGTACAGTGTATTGGACTGAAGAAGATCTACTGTTCTTGTCAGGTTCCTAAGCAGAGTTGAACTAGATATGGCCCGTGTGTGTAGGAAGCACAGTTCTTTTTTTCTGAGCAAGCTCACTGTTTTGGCCCTTTAGGAAACACAGTAGAGTAGAAGAGTGCTCTTTTCTCAAAAGCAGTGTGTGTTTCTTGTAAAGCGAACTAGAGTTTCTTTCCCAGTCCTAAATGGATTTGAGTCACATGCAGTTTTTTATCCTATGAGCAAGAATTGTTTTCTGGTAAGACGAGTCACTATTGTGGTCCAATTGACATACACAGGGCAAATAACACTGGCGTCTGTTTTCAGCAAGTACAGTGTATTGGACTGAAGAGGGTCTACTGTTCTTGTCAGTTTCCTGAGCAGAGTTGAACTAGATATGGCCCGTGTGTTTAGGAAGCACAGTTCTTTTGTTTTGAGCAAGCTCACTGTTCTGGCCCTATAGGAAACACAGTAGAGTAGAAGCGTGCTCTTTTCTCAAAAGCAGAGTGTGTTTTTTATAAGGCTAGCTAGTGTTTGTTTCCCAGTCAGAAACGAAGTTGAATCCCATGCAGTTTCTGGTCCTACGAGCAAAAGTTGTTTTCTGGTAAGAAGAGTCACTCTTGCGCTCCCATTGACATACACAGTGCAAATAGCACTCGTGTCTGCTCCCAGCAAGTACAGTGTATTGGACTGAAGAGGAGATACTGTTCTTGTCAGAGTCCTAAGCAGAGTTGAACTAGATATGGCCCGTGTGTGTAGGAAGCACAGTTCTTTTTTTCTGAGCAAGCTCACTTTTCGGACACCATAGGAAACACAGTAGAGTAGAAGAGTGCTCTTTTCTCAAAAGCAGAGTGTGTTTCTTGTAAGGCTAGCTAGTGTTTGTTTCCCAGTCAGAAACGGAGTTGAATCCCATGCAGTTTCTGGTCCTATGAGCAAGAGTTGTTTTCTGGTAAGAAGAGTCACTATTGCGCTCCCATTGCCATACACAGTGCAAATAGCACTCGCGTCTGTTCCCAGCAAGTACAGTGTATTGGACAGAAGAGGAGATAGTGTTCTTGTCAGTTTTCTAACCAGAGTTGAAACAGATATGGCCCGTGTGTGTAGGAAGCACAGTTCTTTTTTTCTGAGCAAGCTCACTGTTCGGACCCCATAGGAAACACAGTAGAGTAGAAGAGTGCTCTTTTCTCTAAAGCAGAGTGTGTTTCTTGGAAGGCGTGCTAGCATTTGTTTCCCAGTCCTAAATGGAGTTGAATCACATGCAGTTTCTTGTCCTAGGAGCAAGAGTTGTTATATGGTAAAAAGAGTCACTATTGCGCTGCCATTGCCATACACAGGACAAATAGCACTGGCGTCTGTTCCCAGCAAGTACAGTGTATTGGACTGAAGAGGATCTACTGTTCTTGTCAGGTTCCTAAGCAGAATTGTAGTAGACATGGATGTGTGTGTAGGAAGCACAGTTCTTTTGTTCTGAGCAAGCTCACTGTTCAGACCCCATAGGAAACACAGTAGAGTAGAAGAGTGTTCTTTTCTCAAAAGCAGTGTGTGTTTCTTATAACGCGAGCAAGCTTTGTTTCCCAGTCCTAAAGGAGTTAAATCACATGCAGTTTCTGTTCCTACCAGCAAGAGTTGTTTTCAGGTAAGGAAAGCCACTATTGCGCTGCCATTGCCATACACAGGACAAATAGCACTGTTGTCTGTTCCCAGCAAGTACAGTGTATTGGACTGAAGAGGATCTACTGTTCTTGTCAGGTTCCTAAGCAGAATTGAACTAGATATGGCCGTGTATGTAGGAAGCACAGTTCTTTTGTTCTGAGCAAGCTCACTGTTCGGACCACATAGGAAACACCGTAGAGTAGAAGAGTGTTCTTTTCTCAAAAGCAGAGTGTGTTTCTTGTAAGGCGAGCTAGCATTTGTTTCCCAGTCCTAAATGGCGTTGTAGCACATGCAGTTTGTAGTCCTATGAGCAAGAGTTGTTTTCTGGTAAGGAAAGTCACTATTGTGCTCTCATTGCCATACACAGTGCAAATAGCACTCGCGTCTGTTCCCAGCAAGTACAGTGTATTGGACTGAAGAGGATCTACTGTTCTTGTCAGGTTCCTAAGCAGAGTTGAAATAGATATGGCCGGTGTGTGAAGGAAGCACAGTTATTATGTTCTGAGCAAGCTCACAGTTCTGGCACTATAGGAAACACAGTAGAGTAGAAGAGTGCTCTTTTCTCTAAAGTAGAGTGTATTTCTTGTAAGGCGAGCTCGCATTTGTTTCCCAGTCCTAAATAGAGTTGAGTCACAGGCAGTTTTTGGTCCTACGAGCAAGAGTTGTTTTCTATTAAGAAGAGTCACTATTGTGCTCCAAATGCCATACACAGTTCAAATAGCACTCGCGTCTGTTCCCAGCAAGTACAGTGTATTGGAATGAATAGGAGCTACTGTTCTTGTCAGTTTCCTAAGCAGAGTTGAATTAGATATGGCCCTTGTGTAGGAAGCACAGTTCTTTTGTTCTGAGCAAGCTCACTGTTCTGGCCCTATAGGAAACACAGTAGAGTAGAAGAGTGCTCTTTTCTCTAAAGCAGAGTGTGTTTTTTGTAAGGCGAGCTCGCGTTTGTTTCCCAGTCCTAAATGGAGTTGAGTCACATGCAGTTTTTGGTCCTAGGAGCAAGAGTTGTTTTCTGTAAGAAGAGTCACTATTGTGCTCCAATTGCCATACACAGTGCAAATAGCACTCGCATCTGTGCCCAGCAAGTACAGTGTATTGGACTGAACAGGAGCTACTGTTCTTGTCAGTTTCCTAAGCAGAGTTGAACTAGATATGGTCCATGTGTGTAGGAAGCACAGTTCTTTTGTTCTGAGAAAGCTCACTGTTTGGACACCATAGGAAACACCGTAGAGTAGAAGAGTGCTCTTTTCTCAAAAGCAGAGTGTGTTTCTTCTAAGGCGAGCTAGTGTTTGTTTCCCAGTCAGAAAAAGAGTTGAATCCCATGCAGTTTTTGGTCCTGCAAGCAAGAGTTGTTTTCTCGTAAGAAGAGTCACTATTGCGTTCCCTTGCCATACACATTGCAAATAGCACTCGCGTCTGTTCCCAGCAAGTACAGTGTATTGGACTGAAGAGGAGCTACTGTTCTTGTCAGTTTTCTAAGCAGAGTTGAACTAGATATGGCCCGTGTGTGTAGGAAGCACAGTTCTTTTGTTCTGAGCAAGCTCACTGTTCTGGCCCTATAGGAAACAAAGTAGAGTAGAAGAGTGCTCTTTTCTCAAAAGCAGAGTGTGTTTCTTGTAGGGTGAGCTAGAGTTTGTTTCCCAGTCCTAAATGGATTTGAATCACATGCAGTTTCTGGTACTACGAGCAAGAGTTGTTTTCTGGTAAGGAAAGTCACTATTGTGCTCCCTTTGCCATACACAGTGCAAATAGCACTCGCGTCTGTTCCCAGCACGTACAGTGTATTGGACTGAAGAGGAGCTACTGTTCTTGTCAGTTTCCTAAGAAGAGTTGTAGTAGATATGGTCCATGTGTGTAGGAAGCACAGTTCTATTGTTCTGAGCAAGCTCACTGTTCTGGCCCTATAGGAAACACAGTAGAGTAGAAGAGTGCTCTTTTCTCAAAAGCAGAGTGTGTTTCTTGTAAGGCGAGCTAGCATTCTTTACCCAGTCATAAATGGAGTTGAATCCCATGCAGTTTCTGGTCCTAAGAGCAAGAGTTGTTTTCTGGTAAGAAGAGTCACAATTACGCTCCCATTGTCATACACAGGGCAAATAGCACGGGTGTCTGTTCCCAGCATGTACAGTGTATTGGACTGAGGAGGATCTACTGTTCTTGTCAGTTTCCTAAGCAGAGTTGAACTAGATATGGCCCGTGTGTGTAGGAAGCACAGTTCTTTTGTTCTAAGCAAGCTCACTCTTCTGGCATTATAGGAAACACAGTAGAGTAGAAGAGTGCTCTTTTCTCAAAAGCAGAGTGTGTTTCTTGTAAGGCTAGCTTGTGTTTGTTTTCCAGTCAGAAACGAAGTTGAATCCCATGCAGTTTCTGGTCCTACGAGCATGAGTTGTTTTCCGGTAAGAAGAGTCACTATTGCGCTCCCATTGCCATACACAGTGCAAATAGCACTCGTGTCTGTTCCCAGCAAGTACAGTGTATTGGACAGAAGAGGAGATAGTGTTCTTGTCAGATTTCTAACCAGAGTTGAACTAGATATGACCCGTGTGTGTAGGAAGCACAGTTCTTTTGTTCTGAGCAAGCTCACTGTTCGGATCCCATAGGAAACACAGTAGAGTAGAAGGGTGCTCTTTTCTCAAAAGCAGAGTGTGTTTCTTTTAAGGCGAGCTAGCATTTGTTTCCCAGTCCTAAATGGTGTTGAATAACATGCAGTTTGTGGTCCTATGAGCAAGAGTTGTGTTCTGGTAAGGAAAGTCACTATTGTGCTCTCATTGCCATACACAGTGCAAATAGAACTCGCGTCTGTTCCCAACAAGTACAGTGTATTGGACTGAAGAGGATCTACTGTTCTTGTCAGGTTCCTAAGCAGAGTTGAACTAGATATGGCCCGTGTGTGTAGGAAGCACAGTTCTTATGTTCTCAGCAAGCTCACTGTTCTGGCCCTATAGGAAACACAGTAGAGTAGAAGAGTGCTCTTTTCTCTAAAGCAGAGTGTATTTCTTGTAAGGTGAGCTCGCGTTTGTTTCCCAGTCCTAAATGGAGTTGAGTCACAGGCAGTTTTTGGTCCTAAGATCAAGAGTTGTTTTCTGGTAAGAAGAGTCACTATTGTGCTCCAAATGCCATACACAGTGCAAATAGCACTCCCGTCTGTTCTCAGCAAGTACAGTGTATTGGACTGAATAGGAGCTACTGTTCTTGTCAGTTTCCTAAGCAGAGTTGAACTAGATATGGCCCTTGTGTAGGAAGCACAGTTCTTTTGTTCTGAGCAAGCTCACTGTTCTGGCCCTATAGGAAACACAGTAGAGTAGAAGAGTGCTCTTTTCTCTAAAGCAGAGTGTGTTTCTTGTAAGGCGATCTAGCATTTGTTTCCCAGTCCTAAATGGAGTTGAATCACATGCAGTTTCTGGTCCTACGAGCAAGAGTTGTTTTATGGTAAGAAGAGTCACTATTGCGCTGCAATTGCCATCCACAGGACAAATAGCACTGGCGTCTGTTCCCAGCAGGTACAGTGTATTGGACTGAAGAGGATCTACTGTTCTTGTCAGGTTCCTAAGCAGAATTGAACTAGACATGGCCGTGTGTGGAGGAAGCACAGTTCTTTTGTTCTGAGCAAGCTCACTGTTCAGACCCATAGGAAACACAGTAGAGTAGAAGAGTGTTCTTTTCTCAAAAGCAGAGTGTGTTTCTTATAACGCGAGCTAGCGTTTGTTTCCCAGTCCTAAATGGAGTTGAATCACATGCAGTTTCTGGTCCTACGAGCAAGAGTTGTTTTCTGGTAAGGAAAGCCACTATTGCGCTGCCATTACCATACACAGGACAAGTAGCACTGTTGTCTGTTCCCAGCAAGTACAGTGTATTGGACTGAAGAGGATCTACTGTTCTTGTCAGGTTCCTAAGCAGAATTGAACTATATATGTCCATGTATGTAGGAAGCACAGTTCTTTTGTTCTGAGCAAGCTCAATGTTCGGACCACATAGGAAACACCGTAGAGTAGAAGAGTGCTCTTTTCTCAAAAGCAGAGTGTGTTTCTTGTAAGGCTAGCTAGTGTTTGTTTCCCAGTCAGAAAGGGAGTTGAATCCCACGCAGTTTTTGGTGCTGCAAGCAAGAGTTGTTTTTTCGTAAGAAGAGTCACTATTGCGTTCCCTTGCCATACACAGTGCAAATAGCACTCGCGTCTGTTCCCAGCAAGTACAGTGTATTGGACTGAAGAGGAGCTACTGTTCTTGTCAGTTTTCTAAGCAGAGTTGAACTAGATATGGCCCGTGTGTGTAGGAAGCACGGTTCTTTTGTTCTGAGCAAGCTCACTGTTCTGGCCCTATAGGAAACACAGTAGAGTAGAAGAGTGCTCTTTTCTCAAAAGCAGAGTGTGTTTATTGTAGGGTGAGCTAGAGTTTGTTTCCCAGTCCTAAATGGATTTGAATCACATGCAGTTTCTGGTACTACGAGCAAGAGTTGTTTTCTGGTAAGGAAAGTCACTATTGTGCTCCCTTTGCCATACACAGTACAAATAGCATTCGCGTCTGTTCCCAGCACGTACAGTGTATTGGACTGAAGAGGAGCTACTGTTCTTGTCAGTTTCCTAAGAAGAGTTGAACTAGATATGGTCCGTGTGTGTAGGAAGCACAGTTCTATTGTTCTGAGCAAGCTCACTGTTCTGGCCCTATAGGAAACACAGTAGAGTAGAAGAGTGCTCTTTTCTCAAAAGCAGAGTGTGTTTCTTGTAAGGCTAGCTAGTGTTTGTTTCCCAGTCAGAAACGAAGTTGAATCCCATGCAGTTTCTGGTCCTACGAGCAAAAGTTGTTTTCTGGTAAGAAGATCACTATTGCGCTCCCATTGCCATACACAGTGCAAATAGCACTAGTGTCTGCTCCCAGCAAGTACAGTGTATTGGACTGAAGAGGAGATACTGTTCTTGTCAGTTTCCTAAGCAGAGTTGAACTAGATATGGCCCGTGTGTGTAGGAAGCACAGTTCTTATTTTCTGAGCAAGCTCACTGTTCGGACACCATAGGAAACACAGTAGAGTAGAAGAGTGCTCTTTTCTCAAAACCAGAGTGTGTTTCTTGTAAGGCGAGCTAGCATTCGTTTCCCAGTCATAAATGGAGTTGAATCCCATGCAGTTTCTAGTCCTACGAGCAAGAGTTGTTTTCTGGTAAGAAGAGTCACAATTACGCTCCCATTGTCATACACAGGGCAAATAGCACTCCCGTCTGTTCCCAGCAAGTACAGTGTATTGGACTGAATAGGAGCTACTGTTCTTGTCAGTTTCCTAAGCAGAGTTGAAATAGATATGGCCCGTGTGTAGGAAGCACAGTTCTTTTGTTCTGAGCAAGCTCACTGTTCTGGCCCTATAGGAAACACAGTAGAGTAGAAGAGTGCTCTTTTCTCTAAAGCAGAGTGTGTTTCTTGTAAGGCAAGCTAGCATTTGTTTCCCAGTCCTAAATGGAGTTGAATCACATGCAGTTTCTGGTCCTAGGAGCAAGAGTTGTTTTATGGTAAGAAGAGTCACTATTGCGCTGCTATTGCCATCCACAGGACAAATAGCACTGGCATCTGTTCCCAGCAGGTACAGTGTATTGGATTGAAGAGGATCTACTGTTCTTGTCAGGTTCCTAAGCAGAATTGAACTAGACATGGCCGTGTGTGTAGGAAGCACAGTTCTTTTGTTCTGAGCAAGCTCACTGTTCAGACCCATAGGAAACACAGTAGAGTAGAAGAGTGTTCTTTTCTCAAAAGCAGAGTGTGTTTCTTATAACGCGAGCTAGCGCTTGTTTCCCAGTCCTAAATGGAGTTGAATCACATGCAGTTTCTGGTCCTACGAGCAAGAGTTGTTTTCTGGTAAGGAAAGCCACTATTGCGCTGCCATTGCCATACACAGGACAAGTAGCACTGTTGTCTGTTCACAGCAAGTACAGTATATTGGACTGAAGAGGATCTACTGTTCTTGTCAGGTTCCTAAGCAGAATTGAACTAGATATGGCCGTGTATGTAGGACGCACAGTTCTTTTGTTCTGAGCAAGCTCACTGTTCGGACCACATAGGAAACACCGTAGAGTAGAAGAGTGCTCTTTTCTCAAAAGCAGAGTGTGTTTCTTGTAAGGCGAGCTAGCATTTGTTTCCCAGTCCTAAATGGCGTTGTATCACATGCAGTTTGTAGTCCTATGTGCAAGAGTTGTTTTCAGGTAAGGAAAGTCACTATTGCGCTCTCATTGCCATACACAGTGCAAATAGCACTCACGTCTGTTCCCAGCAAGTACAGTGTATTGGACTGAAGAGGATCTACTGTTCTTGTCAGGTTCCTAAGCAGAGTTGAACTAGATATGGCCCGTGTTTGTAGGAAGCACAGTTCTTATGTTCTGAGCAAGCTCACTGTTCTGGCCCTATAGGAAACACAGTAGATTAGAAGAGTGCTCTTTTCTCTAAAGCAGAGTGTATTTCTTGTAAGGTGAGCTCGCGTTTGTTTCCCAGTCCTAAATGGAGTTGAGTCACAGGCAGTTTTTGGTCCTACGAGCAAGAGTTGTTTTCTGGTAAGAAGAGTCACTATTGCGCTCCAAATGCCATACACAGTGCAAATAGCACTCCCGTCTGTTCCCAGCAAGTACAGTGTATTGGACTGAATAGGAGCTACTGTTCTTGTCAGTTTCCTAAGCAGAGTTGAAATAGATATGGCCTGTTTGTAGGAAGCACAGTTCTTTTGTTCTGAGCAAGCTCACTGTTCTGGCCCTATAGGAAACACAGTAGAGTAGAAGAGTGCTCTTTTCTCTAAAGTAGAGTGTATTTCTTGTAAGGCGAGCTCGCATTTGTTTTGCAGTCCTAAATAGAGTTGAGTCACAGGCAGATTTTGGTCCTACGAGCAAGAGTTGTTTTCTGGTAAGAAGAGTCACTATTGGGCTCCACATGCCATACACAGTGCAAATAGCACTCGCGTCTGTTCCCAGCAAGTACAGTGTATTGGAATGAAGAGGATCTACTGTTCTTCTCAGTTTCCTAAGCAGAGTTGAACTAGATATGGCCCATGTGTAGGAAGCACAGTTCTTTTGTTCTGAGCAAGCTCACTGTTCTGGCCCTATAGGAAACACAGTAGAGTAGAAGAGTGCTCTTTTCTCTAAAGCAGAGTGTGTTTCTTGTAAGGCGAGCTCGCATTTGTTTCCCAGTCCTAAATGGAGTTGAGTCACATGCTGTTTTTGGTCCTACGAGCAAGAGTTGTTTTCTGGTAAGAAGAGTCACTATTGTGCTCCAATTACCATACACAGTGCAAATAGCACTCGCGTCTGTGCCCAGCAAGTACAGTGTATTGGACTGAAGAGGAGCTACTGTTCTTGTCAGATTCCTAAGCAGAGTTGAACTAGATATGGTCCATGTGTATAGGAAGCACAGTTCTTTTTTTCTGAGCAAGCTCACTGTTTGGACCCCATAGGAAACACCATAGAGTAGAAGAGTGCTCTTTTCTCAAAAGCAGAGTGTGTTTCTTGTAAGGCGAGCTAGCATTTGTTTCCCAGTCCTAAATGGAGTTGAATCACATGCAGTTTGTAGTCCTATGAGCAAGAGTTGTTTTCTGGTAAGGAAAGTCACTATTGCGCTCTCATTGCCATACACAGTGCAAATAGCACTCGCTTCTGTTCCCAGCAAGTACAGTGTATTGGACTGAAGAGGATCTACTGTTCTTGTCAGGTTCCTAAGCAGAGTTGAAATAGATATGGCCTGTGTGTGTAGGAAGCACAGTTATTATATTCTGAGCAAGCTCACTGTTCTGGCCCTATAGGAAACACAGTAGAGTTGAAGAGTGCTCTTTTCTCTAAAGTAGAGTGTATTTCTTGTAAGGCGAGCTCGCATTTGTTTCCCAGTCCTAAATAGAATTGAGTCACAGGCAGTTTTTGGTCCTACGAGCAAGAGTTGTTTTCTGGTAAGAAGAGTCACTATTGCGCTCCAAATGCCATACACAGTACAAATAGCACTCGCGTCTGTTCCCAGGAATTACAGTGTATCGGACTAAAGAGGAGCTACTGTTCTTGTCTGTTTCCTAAGCAGAGTTGAACTAGATATGGCCTGTGTGTGTAGGAAGCACAGTTCTTATGTTCTGAGCAAGCTCACTGTTCTGGCCCTATAGAAAACACAGTAGAGTAGATGAGTGCTCTTTTATCTAAAGCAGAGTGTGTTTCTTGTAAGGCAAGCTAGCGTTTGTTTCCTAGTCCTAAATGGAGTTGAATCACATGCAGTTTCTGGTCCTAGGAACAAGAGTTGTTTTCTGGTAAGGAAAATCACCTTGTGCTCACATTGCCATACACAGTGCAAATAGCACTCGCGTCTGTTCCCAGCAAATACAGTGTATTGAAGTGAAGAGGAGCTACTGTTCTCCTCAGTTTCATAAGCAGAGTTGAACTAGATATGGCCCATATGTCTAGGAAGCACAGTTATTATGTTCTGAGCAAACTCACTGTTTGGATCCCATAGGAAACACAGTAGAGTAGAAGAGTGCTCTTTTCTCAAAAGCAGAGTGTGTTTCTTGTAAGGCGAGCTAGCGTTTGTTTCCCAGTCCTAAATGGAGTTAAATCACATGCAGTTTCTGGTCCTACGAGCAAGAGTTGTTTTCTGGTAAGGAAAGTCACTATTGCGCTCCCATTGCCATACACAGTACATAGCACTCGCGTCTTTTCCAGGAATTACAGTGGATCGGACTGAAGAGGAGCTACTGTTCTTGTCAGTTTCCTAAGCAGAGTTGAACTAGATATGGCCCGTGTGTGTAGGAAGCACAGTTCTTATGTTCTGAGCAAGCTCACTGTTCTGGCCCTATAGGAAACACAGTAGAGTAGATGAGTGCTCTTTTATCTAAAGCAGAGTGTGTTTCTTGTAAGGCGAGCTAGCGTTTGTTTCGTAGTCCTAAATGGAGTTGAAACCCATGCAGTTTCTGGATCTACAAGCAAGAGTTGTTTTCTGGTAAGAAGAGTCACTATTGCGCTGACATTGCCATACACAGGACAAATAGCACTGGCGTCTGATCGCAGCAAGTACAGTGTATTGGACTGAAGAGGATCTACTGTTCTTGTCAGTTTCCTAAGCAGAATTGAACTAGATATGGCCGTGTGTGTAGGAAGCACAGTTCTTTTGTTCTGAGCAAGTTCACTGTTCGGACCCCATAGGAAACACAGTAGAGGAGAAGAGTGCTCTTTTCTCAAAAGCAGAGTGTGTTTTTTGGAAGGCAAGCTATCGTTTGTTTCCCAATCCTAAATGGCGTTGAATCACATGCAGTTTCAGGTCCTACGAGCAAGAGATGTTTTCTGGTAAGGAAAGTCACTATTGCGCTCTTATTGCCATACACAGTGCAAATAGCACTCGCGTCTGTTCCCAGCAAGTACAGTGTATCGGACTGATGAGGAGCTACTGTTCTTGTCAGTTTCCTAAGCAGAGTTGAACTAGATATGGTCCATGTGTGTAGGAAGCACAGTTCTTTTGTTCTGAGCAAGCTCACTGTTCGGACCCCATAAGAAACACAGTAGAATAGAAGAGTGCTCTTTTCTCAAAAGCAGAGTGTGTTTCTTGTAAGGTGAGCTAGCGTTTGTTTCCCAGTCCTAAAAGGAGTTGAATCACATGCAGTTTCTGGTCCTATGAGCAAGAGTTGTTTTCTGGTAAGGAAAGTCACTGTTGTGCTCCCATTGCCATACACAGTGCAAATAGCCCTCCCGTCTGTTCCCAGCAAGTACAGTGTATTGGACTGAAGAGGAGCTACTGTTCTTCTCAGTTTCCTAAGCAGAGTTGAACTAGATATGGCCCGTGTGTCTAGGAAGCACAGTTCATTTGATCTGAGCAAGCTCACTGTTCTGGCCCTATAGGAAACACAGTAGAGTAGAAGAGTGCTCTTTTCGCAAAAGCAGAGTGTGTTTTTGTAAGGCGAGCTAGCATTTGTTTCCCAGTCCTAAATGGCGTTGAATCACATGCAGTTTGTGGTCCTACGAGCAAGAGTTGTTTTCTGGTAAGGAAAGTCACTATTGCGTTCTCATTGCCATACACAGTGCAAATAGCACTCGCGTCTGTTCCCAGCAAGTACAGTGTATTGGACTGAAAAGGAGCTACTGTTCTTGTCAGTTTCCTAAGCAGAGTTGAACTACATATGGTCCGTGTGTTTAGGAAGCACAGTTCTTTTGTTCTGAGCAAGCTCACTGTTTGGACCCCATAGGAAAAACAGTAGAGTAGAAGAGTGCTCTTTTCTCTAAAGCAGAGTGTGTTTCTTCTAAGGCGAGCTAGCTTTTGTTTCCCAGTCCTAAATGGAGTTGAATCCCATGCAGTTTCTGGTCCTAAGAGCAAGAGTTGTTTTCTGGTAAGGAAAGTCACTATTGTGCTCCCATTGCCATACACAGTGCAAATAGAACTCGCATCTGTTCCCAGCAAGTACAGTGTATTGGAGTTAAGAGGAGCTACTGTTCTTCTCAGTTTCCTAAGCATAGTTGAACTAGATATGTCCCGTGTGTCTAGGAAGCACAGTTATTATGTTCTGAGCAAGCTCAATGTTCTGGCCCTATAGGAAACACAGTAGAGTAGAAGAGTGCTCTTTTCTCTAAAGCAGAGTGTGTTTCTTATAAGGCGAGCTCACGTTTGTTTCCCAGTCCTAAATGGAGTTGAGTCACAGGCAGTTTTTGGTAATACCAGCAAGAGTTTTTTTCTGGTAAGGAAAGTCACTATTGCGCTCCCATTGCCATACACAGTACAAATAGCACTCGCGTCTGTTCCCAGGAATTACAGTGTATCGGACTGAAGTGGAGCTACTGTTCTTGTCAGTTTCCTGAGCAGAGTTGAACTAGATATGGCCCGTGTGTGTAGGAAGCACAGTTCTTATGTTCTGAGCAAGCTCACTGTTCTGGCCCTATAGGAAACACAGTAGATTAGAAGAGTGCTCTTTTCTCTAAAGCAGAGTGTGTTTCTTGTAAGGCGAGCTAGCGTTTGTTTCCTAGTCCTAAATGGAGTTGAATCACATGCAGTTTCTGGTCCTACAAAAAAGAGTTGTTTTCTGGTAAGGAAAGTCACATTGTGCTCCCATAGCCATACACAGTGCAAATAGCACCCGCGTCTGTTCCCAGCAAGTACAGTGTATCGAAGTGAAGAGGAGCTACTGCTCTTCTCAGTTTCCTAAGCAGAATTGAACTAGATATGGCCCATGTGTCTAGGAAGCACAGTTATTATGTTCTGAGCAAGCTCACTGTTCTGGCCCTATAGGAAACACAGTAGAGTAGATGAGTGCTCTATTATCTAAAGCAGAGTGTGTTTCTCGTAAGGCGAGCTAGTGTTTGTTTCCTAGTCCTAAATGGAGTTGAATCACGTGCAGTTTCTGGTCCTACGAACAAGAGTTTTTTTATGGTAAGGAAAGTCACATTGTGCTCCCAATGCCATACACAGTGCAAATAGCACTCGCGGCTGTTCCCAGCAAGTACAGTGTATTGGAGTGAAGAGGAGCTACTGTTCTTCTCAGTTTCCTAAGCAGAGTTGAACTGGATATGGCCCGTGTGTCTAGGAAGCACAGTTATTATGTTCTGAGCAAGCTCACTGTTCTGGCCCTATAGGAAACACAGTAGAGTAGAAGAGTGATCATTTCTCTAAAGCAGAGTGTGTTTCTTGTAAGGCGAGCTCGCGTTTGTTTCCCAGTCCTAAATGGAGTTGAGTCACAGGCAGTTTTTGGTACTACGAGCAAGAGTTGTTTTCTGGTAAGAAGAGTCACTATTACGCTCCAAATGCCATACACAGTGCAAATAGCACTCGCGTCTGTTCCCAGCAAGTACAGTGTGTTGGACTGAATAGGAGCTACTGTTCTTGTCAGTTTCCTAAGCAGAGTTGAACTACATATGGTCCGTTTGTGTAGGAAGCACAGTTCTTTTGTTCTGAGCAAGCTCACTGTTTGGACCCCATAGGAAACACAGTAGAGTAGAAGAGTGCTCTTTTCTCTAAAGCAGAGTGTGTTTCTTGTAAGGCAAGCTAGCATTTGTTTCCCAGTCCTAAATGGAGTGGAATCACATGCAGTTTCTGGTCCTACGAGCATGAGTTGTTTTATGGTAAGAATAGTCACTATTGCGCTCCCATTGCCATACACAGGACCAATAGCACATGCGTCTGTTCCCAGCAAGTACAGTGTATTGGACTGAATAGGATCTACTGTTCTTGTCAGGTTCATAAGCAGAATTGAACTAGATATGGCCGGGTGTGTAGGAAGCACAGTTCTTTTGTTCTGAGCAAGCTCACTGTTTGGACCCCATAGGAAACACAGTAGAGTAGAAGAGTGCTCTTTTCTCAAAAGCAGAGTGTGTTTCTTGTAAGGCGAGCTAGCGTTTGTTTCCCAGTCCTAAATGGAGTTGAATCACATGCAGTTTCTGGTCCTACGAGCAAGAGATGTTTTCTGGTAAGGAAAGTCACTATTGCGCTCCCATTGCCATACACAGTACAAATAGCACTCGCGTCTGTTCCCAGGAATTACAGTGTATCGGACTGAAGAGGAGCTACTGTTCTTGTCAGTTTCCTAAGCAGAGTTGAACTAGATATGGCCGTGTGTGTAGGAAGCACAGTTCTTTTGTTCTGAGCAAGCTCACTGTTCGGACCCCATAGGAAACACAGTAGAGTAGAAAAGTGCTCTTTTCTCAAAAGCAGAGTGTGTTTTTTGTAAGGCAAGCTAGCGTTTGTTTCCCAGTCCTAAATGGAGTTGAATCACATGCAGTTTCTGGTCGTATGAACAAGAGTTGTTTTCTGGTAAGGAAAGTCACATTGCGCTCCCATTGCCATACACAGTGCAAATAGCACTCGCGTCTGTTCCCAGCAAGTACAGTGTATTGGACTGAATAGGTGCTACTGTTCTTGTCAGTTTCCTAAGCAGAGTTGAACTAGATATGATCCGTGTGTGTAGGAAGCACAGTTCTTTTGTTCTGAGCAAGCTCACTGTTTGGAACCCGTAGGAAACACAGTAGAGTAGAAGAGTGCTCTTTTCTCTAAAGCAGAGTGTGTTTCTTGTAAGGCGAGCTAGCGTTTGTTTCACAGTCCTAAATGGAGTTGAATCCCATGCAGTTTTTGGTACTATGAGCAAGAGTTGTTTTCTGGTAAGAAGACTCACTATTGCGCTGCCATTGCCATACACAGGACAAGTAGCACTGGCGTCTGTTCGCATCAAGTACAGTGTATTGGACTGAAGAAGATCTACTGTTCTTGTCAGGTTCGTAAGCAGACTTGAACTAGATATGGCCGTGTGTGTAGGAAGCACATTTTTTTTGTTCTGAGCAAGCTCACTGTTCGGACCCCTTAGGGAACACAGTAGAGTAGAAGAGTGCTTTTTTCTCAAAAGCAGAGTGTGTTTCTTGTAAGGCGAGCTTGCGTTTGTTTTCCCTTCCTAAATGGAGTTGAATCACATGCAGTTTCTGGTCCTACGAGCAAGAGTTGTTTTCTGGTAAGGAAAGTCACTATTGCGCTCTCATTGCCACACAGTGCAAATAGCCCTCCCGTCTGTTCCCAGCAAGTACAGTGTATTGGACTGAAGAGGAGCTACTGTTCTTCTCAGTTTCCTAAGCAGAGTTGAACTAGATATGGCCCGTGTGTGTAGGAAGCACAGTTCTTTTTTTCTGAGCAAGCTCACTGTTTTGGCCCTATAGGAAACACAGTAGAGTAGAAGAGTGCTCTTTTCTCAAAAGCAGAGTGTGTTTCTTGTAAAGCGAGCTAGAGTTTGTTTCCCAGTCCTAAATGGAGTTGAGTCACATGCACTTTCTGGTCCTACGAGCAAGAGTTGTTTTATGTTAAGAATACTCACTGTTGCGCTGCCATTGCCATACACAGGACAAATAGCACTGGCGTCTGTTCCCAGCAAGTACAGTGTTTTGGACTGAAGAGGATCTACTGCTCTTGTCAGGTTCCTAAGCAGAATTGAACTAGATATGGCCGTGTATGTAGGAAGCACAGTTCTTTTGTTCTGAGCAAGCTCCCTGTTCGGACCACATAGGAAACACCGTAGAGCAGAAGAGTGCTCTTTTCTCAAAAGCAGAGTGTGTTTCTGTAAGGCGATCTAGCATTTGTTTCCCAGTCCTAAATGGCGTTGTATCACATGCAGTTTGTAGTCCTATGAGCAAGAGTTGTTTTCTGGTAAGGAAAGTCACTATTGTGCTCTCATTGCCGTACACAGTGCAAATAGCACTCGCGTCTGTTCCCAGCAAGTACAGTGTATTGGACTGAAGAGGATCTACTGTTCTTGTCAGGTTCCTAAGCAGAGTTGAACTAGATATGGCCGGTGTGTGTAGGAAGCACAGTTATTATGTTCTGAGCAAGCACACTGTTCTGGCCCTATAGGAAACACAGTAAAGTAGAAGAATGCTCTTTTCTCTAAAGTAGAGTGTATTTCTTGTAAGGCGAGCTCGCATTTGTTTCCCAGTCCTAAATGGAGTTGAGTCACATGCAGTTTTTGGTCCTACGAGCAAGAGTTGTTTTCTGGTAAGAAGAGTCACTATTGTGCTCCAATTGCCATACACAGTGCAAATAGCACACGCGTCTGTGCCCAGCAAGTACAGTGTATTGGACTGAAGAGGAGCTACTGTTCTTGTCAGATTCCTAAGCAGAGTTGAACTAGATATGGTCCATGTGTGTAGGAAGCACAGTTCTTTTGTTCTGAGCAAGCTCACTGTTTGGACCACATAGGAAACACCGTAGAGTAGAAGAGT